>NC_090895.1:22529741-22594741 GCF_036669925.1 Montipora capricornis | reverse complement strand
ACCACCTAGGAGACTGTTTTCTCAAAATACTTGTAATGGGGATTAACTTCAAAGAATTTGTAATTAAATGACCTTTAACAGCTTTTGATGTGAGCAAAGATCTTTCCTCCTTTTCAGAATTTTTAAGCAATAAGTAAACAGACTTAATTAATTAATGAGAAACTGAAGTGAAGACTTGAACGCAGTCCATTCAGAAGAAGGCTCGATTTCCTGTACTCTCTTGATCTAGAGTAAGGGAAGGAGCGCGAGCTCCTTTCTCGAATCAGCGCTGGTTATCTAGCCTAAAGAGAACGTTACACATATGAATATGAATGATAACTTGGTCAAAAAAAGCTAACTTTTGCCTTCTGCCTAAGTGGAGACTTAAATCATTGGTTGAAAACTTAAACCAACAAAATACTTTGGTCGAGATCAAAGATTCAATATTTATTCCCCGAGTTCTCAATCTTTTCCAACATAATAAACGTTTGCCAAAGTCATCATAGCGTTAACATTCTTTCCAAGTTTAAATCCAGTTTCATGAGGACTATTCTTGGCTACAAATCCCACTTTATGAAATACCTTCTTTCATAGTTTACAACAATATTTGCTGTTGAGTGTGCACACTCGTGATTACGTCACCGCTATAGTCAACACCGAAAATGGGCTTATTCTTGGCTTGCATCCACATGACGAGACGGCTATGTTTGTGTACAAAACAATAGAAAATGGACCCACAAGTTTCCCATAATAATAGGGTCAAATTCCCAAAACACATTCTTCTGGATTGTTCTGTACACCAACATGGCCGCCGTGACGTCAGATACAAGCCATCGATTGTTTTGCCGCGTTCACGACGAATCCCTTCTATCAACTATGCTCAGGAGCCCATTACCCGGAGCCTCCATCTTCCATATTAGGGAGCTTAAGAGCCAGTTTCCGAGAAAATCGAAAATCGCAAGACACTCGTAAAAAAATCGATTTTTTTTTTCTTTTGCCAAAACATCCCTTTTAGTGACCTAATTCAAGAAAAAATAGTTTTGGGTTCAAGCGATTCATTGTACGGGAGAAATAACAAAAAGTTTGAAAAATCGATTTATGGCTGGTTTTTCGCGCTTAAAAACAACAGAATCCGACCTCAACTTCGAGAAAACGGTGAACGCATAAGAAACAATCCCTAACATCGAAACTTCAGGCGAATATTATTTCGTTCTTAATCTTTGAAGCCCTAAAAGAAAATTTGAAGAAATAAGTTTTTTACATTTACAATCGACAAGTTTAAAAAGGACATATTTGTGTCTCTTGAAATGTTAGAAAATGAAAGCGAACTTTAACTGTTGAAAAAGCCCTCTGGTATATGCCGCTTCCTAGTAAAACCCATATAGAATAAAGCCTTGGCTATTGAAGTAAATTACGGGAAAGTTTTAGCTCTGGGAATTAAATACAGCCCTGACACTGGAGTAAGCAATTTGAGAATTTCATTTAATAAAATGTATGCAAATTAGACGGCCCGCTGAAAGAATTCATACTAAACAAAGTTTAGTGCAAAAGGACTACTTACTGTTGCTAGTAATATGTTTTTACAGTGAAAATGTTATTTCTAGCTTTCAGCTGTGTTGGTGAGAGCCGTAAATAACTTTTTATATGACGACTGAAAAACGTTTGTTCAGCCACATTGCCGCAGCGAAATCATTGAGATCGCAACTTCGAACTGAAACTGTCATCGCTTGATGAAACTCCGTTACCACAATGGTAAAATAGTTTTCTTCAGGGGGAAAAAGCAGAATTAAAATGCATTCGAAACCGTTGACTTCGATTTTGAATTTGTTTAGTTAAGATTTCAAGCCACCACAAGGTCTTATGACTTCTACTGACCCACGAATCGGTTACATATGCCAAGGTCACGTTAGCAAACTGTCACGAAATACTCAATAGCTTCTGTTTTCGGTCTTTGAAGTACATACAATTTTCACAGAACAGACCTTCTTGCTTAATTTGATTTATATATTTGTATTGGTCCAGACACATGCATATGCTGACTTGTTGTAAAAGACATTCATCACAGTTTTTGATTCAGAGTGAAGGTATAATATTTCCCAAAATATTTCAAACACAAATGTTTCCTTAATAAGTTCGTTATTCCCGAATTTACCACCTTGCAACAATCCCTACAGCAAAATAAAAAGCATAAAATTCAACTTTATAGCTTGCTATAGTTTTGTTTCGGATTTGTTTTTTATGATTTTTCCTCCGAAACCAGGATCCCTAGCCAGGTAACTAGAAATTCTCAGTTTCATTTAGAGCTTGTTCACAACACAACTTCAAACTTGAGTGTGCTTATCGCATCCTTGAAACCTTCGAGACCTCCTCAAAATTGTTGAAAAGCCTATTGAGGCTAATAATAATATTTGAGTTAGATTTGACCAATTCACGCCGCGAGCGCGAGAAAAAGAGAACCACTCCGCAGGGCTGAGTACGCGATGTGGAGTGTTATAAAATTCCACATTCTCGCGCGTAACGCTTTCTCTAGAGACCTCTAGAAATGTTGTTTAGTGAAGAAAAACAAAGTTATCTTTGGTTAACTCAGAGAACTTGCAGAAATACCTCCAGCCTGCATAACAGGCGCTTTATCAGGGGCACCCAACGACGGTTTCCCCCCGAATTACTTTGAAAAGACTTTTTAGGCTATCCAGAGTACTTTTAGATCTCTAGAAATGTTTTCTAAGTGGCGCTAAGAAATTTATCTTTATTTAACTTGAGTCTTTTCGAAGTTACGAGGGCTTCAGTGTTATTTTCCCGAACATTTTAGCAGCAATTCAAAGTTTTCCGAAAGTGATAGTTTTTCGGTTCCTTTCTGCATTGCATTTTCGATTCCGAAAATTTTAGGCTTCCTTTCTCTACGAAAAACAACCTAACCTGGGGAGTGAAATGGGAAAAATGAACTTCAGAAAATCGGAGGGAATTTATTACATAAGCTTCGAAAATTGTGTACATGAATGGAACGGTCATCTAGAAATTTTTAGCCTTCCTCAAGCTATAGAAAATCCTAGGCAATGTTTGCTTCTCCGAACAGATATTTCACAGGGTGCCCCTGCTTTATGAGCTAGGCTAGGCGAAAGCGGCATTTTGCGCGAAGCGCGAAACGCGACGAGGGGAGGAAAAAATAAAGCTTTATCTTTCTTTATCCCTCGCCTCGCGCTTCGAACTCGTTTCGCGCTTTGAGCAAATGCCGCGTTCGCCTCGCTTGGCTCATAAAGCACCTGTTATGCAGGCTAGAATACCTCTTCACATTTATAAGATAAGGTGTCATTGATTTGTTAGAGCGGGGAGAGACATTTATAACGTGCAAATAGTCACGAACTGAAAGGTAACTGACTGATTTGTAACAAGGACTCAGCCTGACAAACAAGAAATGATCTCACTCTCCGAAAAGGAACGCTCTTTTAAACATAAACAAACTTCAAAAATAAGCAAAGAAAGCAAAACAATGAACAAAATAGATTTTTTCTTGACTTAGTTATTCCGGCGAGAACAAATGGTGAATGATTCACTTCTGGAAGCAGCCTCTGAGGAGAAGTGAGAACACCGTTTAGGCAGAACTCTGCACTTTGTGTACTTTACTAGCCTGTTCACAGACTCTCTTAATTTTTAGATGCACGTATAAAAAAAAGCGCGTTCCGCCCTCTCTCACGGACAATCGCTTATCTTGTGCGCGCACCAA
The DNA here is from genome assembly GCF_036669925.1 of Montipora capricornis. Classification (NCBI taxonomy): domain Eukaryota; kingdom Metazoa; phylum Cnidaria; class Anthozoa; order Scleractinia; family Acroporidae; genus Montipora; species Montipora capricornis. The sequence goes on along the minus strand of NC_090895.1, from coordinate 22,591,041 downwards.
ATTCCCAAAACAGAAAAAACGTCTGTGAGCAGGGTAGCATTTCGTAATACTAGACGGGAATAATTCAATTAAAATGAAATCGTAGAGGCACGTGCAATAGTAAGTTGCGAAACACTTCGTGACAATATATGAATTTTATTCCAGGAGCATTTGACCTGGAAATGTTATATCAATATTGTTCCCAGAGTCGAATATTTCTACACTGATGATCTATAAACAGACGTAGGGTTGTACATTTTTTCATTGGGACAGCTGTAATTGTTTCTTAATCTGTTTACAATGTGTACAAAGTATAGTACGTACAGTCGTATGTGACAAGCTAGCGTGACCAATCTCTGCGCGTTTGTTAAATTATGCGTCATATGATCTTGTTATCCCGTCTAGTATCTGATTTGTTCGCTCAATAAGAGTAATACTCACCTTGTTAACTGTGTGGTTTGAGCAGTGGTTAATTTTCATCATTGTATGTTATTTTCGGACCAAAACATAATCGGGTTTCATTATTACAGAAGCGTCTGATGACGCGTAATAAGCGCTGCGTGGGAAGTGTTTAGATAGCTCAAGCGCTGTATTTGCTGGACACATTTTGGTCGAAATCAGTTTTGGATGATTTGCCAAAAACAGATTAAGAGATGTATTTAACTTCTCTCACAACAAGCAATGGTAAGTTGTTCGTTCAACAAAACTTTGCGTTAAAATATGAATTCATTCAGCGGGCCGTCTAATTTGCATACGTTTTATTTACTCAGATACTCAAATTGCTTACTTTAGTGTGAGAACTGTATTGGATTCCCAGAGCTAAAACTTTCCAGTAACTTAGTTCAATAGCCAAGGTTTTATTCTATATGGGTTTTACAAGGAAGCGGCATATACCAGAGGGCTTTTACAACAGTTAAAGTTCGCCTTCATTTATTAACATTTCCAGAGATACAAATTTGACCTTTTTAAACTTGTCGATTGTAATTGTTAAAAACTTATTTCTTTAAATTTTATTTAATAAAATTAAAGAGTAAGTATGTAATAATTCTCGGCTGAAGTTTTGATGTTAGGGATTGTTTCTTATGCGTTCAACGTTTTCTCGAAGTTGCGGTCGGATTCCGTTGTTTTGAGTACGAAAAACCAGCAAAAAATCGATTTTTCAAACTTTTAGTAATTTCTCCCGTACAATGAATCGCTTGAACCCAAAACTATTTTTTCTTTAATTAGGTCACTAAAAGGGATGTTTTGGCAAAAGAAAAAAAAAATCGATTTTTTTACGAGTGTCCTGCGATTTTCGATTTTCTCGGAAAATGGCTCTTAAGAAACGACAACGGCGACAGCAACAAGAACGTCATCTCAAAATATAAATTTGCTTTATTTTAATCGCTTCGTGACTATTTCAACGTTTTTAATATGACATGGGTGTGGTAATTCCTCAAAGTTGACACCAGTCGGAACGGCACTCCATTTTAGGAGAGAAAATGAAAATTTGTCCTCAAGTGTTGACGTTCTTCATAAAACCTTAAATTTAGTTATTTCGCGTTGTTTTGCTGACGACGGCAACGAAATGGACAAAAGTGAAAAACGCACGTGCAGGGCGTGCGAAGCTATTGTTTTTACCCACTAAATATGCACATTTGTGACGTTCTCGTTGCCGTCGCCGTTGTCGTTGCTTAAGCTCCCTATTAACCCTGTGAGTCAACCTTGTCTCATATCTTTCTATTTTTAGAAGCACCTCGCAGAGGAGCTTTACTGGGTGTTTTCACAATAGCTGATCATAACAGACCTATGGTCAGCCATTTATTACGTCACATACGTATGTGACGTATGTGAACCACTTCACGTATGTTCTCAGTCACATACGTCACATACGTCAAAATGTAGTAGTTCTAAAAATAGAAAGATACGGGACAGGGTTGACTCAAGGGTACAATACAGATGGAAGCTCCGGGTAATGGGCTCCTGCTATGCTTCAGTGCAAGCATTTGTCTCTCTCGGAGAAAACTGTTTTGGATCGTCATTGATAGAAATTCATTGTAAAGTCTTTTTGAATATGGAGGCTTTGTTCCCAATCAAATTAAAAGAGACCACTTCTTCTTTTCTGAATTTCAGAACTTTAATTAAAACGGACTATACACTCTATCATGTCTTCCTGGCAGGGGAGATGGCCAAACCGATGCCTTAGTGGTCGGAAACTAAACTTGATATTTTTCTTCCTGAGAACTTTTAGGCAACCGCTATAAAGTTTCTCTTTCTGCTGTGATGATCATCCCATCTTTAAATCATGTTTTGTCCAAGGTTCAAAAGGACGTCGCCTGTCTTCAAATAAACTAAAATGAACACTTGGGGAACATAAATTCTTAATAGTGTCAATGCAGCCTAAGGACGGTGCTTACTTTTTTGAAAAGTATTTTTTCGCAGTCTGCGAAACTCCCGGACAAGCAGATCTTTTAAAGAGTTATTGAAATCCAAAAAGAAAATTGGGGGTAACCACGTATTTTTCAAAGGTAGTCGTAACTATGTCACAAAATTCTCGAATCTGATCGGCTATCAATAGCCCTCATTTCAGCATTAATAGGACAGTTAGTAATTGGACAGTTGTATGAGTTATGAAGCGCGCGCTAGCTGAACTTGAATCATTTTTCTTTCTCCAGAGCTAAAAAGAAATATTAAGACTAGTGAAAGTTGATCAGATTAAGCTCTAAAAATTTATCACCGTTATCGTCTCGTATTTTGTGATAGTTACGATCAACTGATAATAGGACTTCGTGTCGTACAATTCAGGGAGTAATTGTGCTCGAAATTCTCGCCCGATTACTCCCTAAGTTGTATTCCACTCAGTCCTATTACCATTACTAATTGATCAACAATATTAGTACTACAAAGCAATGTATAACGTTCTTTTTCATATTGAAGCTTAGTTATCTCTGAAAAATGAAAGGTTACCCACAATTTACCCCTATAGTTTTAAACCGCGCAAAAATATCCATGTATTAGTAACCACCACCCATAGGAAAGTCGAGTATATCGAGATGCGCAGAACGTATGCACAATAACTTTGTCAGCTTCGTTAAATAATGTTTCTAACGTATTTTTGTCATCATAATAGTCATTGCTTTTCTCGTCCACGAGGTTAGTTCATTTGAATGCTAAGCTTGTTATCAATATCCATTAAAGAATTCCTCAATATCCATTAAAGAATTCCATTGTAATCTTCCTTTATTCTAAAAGATCGTCTATGTATCCATAATCGTCGGTATTATATTCTTGCATGTTGATATATATTTCCTGAAAATGCAATGAAATGAAATTATCACAGGGAAAATATTAAGTCATCCAATTTTACAAGAGTAAGATAATTGAGGTGTTAATAATAATAAACATGCATGTCTTAAGGGAATGGCGCTGGTTTTGGCTTAATACATCCATGCGATCTGCCTAGAAAATAAAACAAAGGGCGCCCTACGTATCAATAAAAAAGGCGGCTTTGGGAATATGCCCCTCAACAAAACCACAACATCGTGTCCCAAAGTACAGGCCACGCGCATTTTCCATTCAATATTGGTGAAGTCTTGCACTCATAACAGCAGTTTATGGAACAGGTGATACAACATTTGATTTTGAGTTCCTTTTCCGACAAGACTAAGTGTCTAACCGTTTGTAAATTGCATGTAGCAGCCAGCCTCTTCTCTGTAAGACTGAAGATCTCGAGACTTGTCTCTTCTTGAGAAATGAAGACACGATCGCTCGCAGGATTCTCTAATACAGCGCCAACGTTGTCAACCTACCTCATCATTTTGTATCATTGTCGACAACTTGTTTTTCAGCATAGAGAACGTTGGTCGGTCGTTCGGCTTCTGCTGCCAACACTGGAGCATAATATTGTATCTGAAACGATAATGGCGACCTTAAATTGGAGTTTATGTACGAGTTTTATGTTGAGAGAAAAATCGACTTCCAAATCTAATGCACATGCTTGGAATTGAAAACTCGTCCTGTAGCCAGCATCATCATCATTATCGTCATCATCATATCTTTATTTCCCCTCGGTTTGTAGAGTAACTTATTAAAGCTAGTATATCCGAGCGATTTCAATCCCAGACATTCCCATGATATACCACAGAGGACAGACCACAATGCCGGGAACTCAATGCCCTAGTCTTAGTGATTAGTGTGTGGATTCCTTTACGTCTCACAGAGTTATGAAAGTTGGAGGGTTGCGCGGCGGAGCCTACGGTTAATTTATCGTCCTTATCAAGACAAGACAAGATGATTTATTTAAAGGGAGAATTTCACGTCTCTGCGCGTGGGCAAACTGTCACGTCAGCCCATTTAATTCCATTGTTATTGAAACAATCGAAAGTACTGATGCAGGAAACGGAAACAATCCCATAGTAATTGATTACTCATTCGAATTACTTTTGTAATCATTTCCTTTGTGTGATGAACCTACTGCATGCGAATAGATTTGCGTTATGACAACTCGTGCGTAGAATAAATTTTCGACCCGTGCAATAAATTCGAGATCAAAACTAAATTCAATATTTTCTGTGTAAACCCGCAGTGTCTTCCACCAAATTTGGGCCTTAGTCATTCAGTGTATTTGCTTTAATACTCTCTGTCTTCAATTACCATCATCTGGTTCAGTAAGAAACCGTAAAACTTACAATTGTTAGCGCTAAAGCTTGGACATGCGCAAAACCGTGAAACTGTCCCGTTTCACATGATATATAGGTTAAATTTAAAACAGAATACAGCTAAGGCGTAACAACAAAATAGGGAGCGACTTGGGATCATTCAAAAAGCAAAGGCTAATCTAGTGGATGACCCCTATCCGAGAAGACTAGCTCGCTCAATCATTGGCCGGCTTCAAAAATGCACCAGCCCTGCTCCCAGAGTAAGCGTAATGCTACTTTGTTCATAACCATGAAAACTCCAGAATTGCATTATCCAATGATAGTTTTTAATAAACTCAAATACTCTTTATGAAAATAAGCACCCATGCATGACGCCTGGAAATTGTTAAAAGACGTATTGACGGTGATTAAAAGTTTAAGTTCATCTCATCTCATGTTGAGTGGTGTCGAGAGGGCGGCACTTAACTACAGAAAGACAATGGTTGCTAAAGAACCTTTTAGCCAAAAGCCCTAAAAAAAGATTGCATGGATGGTTCTTTGAAGTAACTTTCTAAATCAGAAGGCGCATGCGCAATTAGTCGCAGTCCTCTGCGTGCATTTCAGTGAAAAACACGTTAAAAACTCTCAGAAAACGCAAGGAAGAAGCGGTTTTTTCACTGGATGTGAAGCATCCCATCAGTTTTCGTAAACTGTAGCATGGAATTTTTATTCGAACGGAAAATGGAACTGGTATTTTGAAAAAAGTATCAAAGGAGGGCCTTATGACGTCATAATTTTTTTAAAGATAACTTTTTTTTTTAATCCATGCTACAGATTTTGTGTTAGACTGTTCTCGTACTGTACACAGTTAACTCGCTGAGTTTTTAGGTATTTTCTGTTTTGGTCACTTGACTTACCAAATATGGTTGTGAGTCGGTAGTTAAGAGCCACCCCCCCCCCCCCCCCCCTTCCTTAATTAAAGTGATCATAGCGGGATTTGGACCACATTGTTCAGGGGTGGATCTAGGATAAATAATGACCGATTTTCAAGACAACGAAAAAGTTTCTAAAGGAGTGCGGGGGCATGCTCCCCAGGCAATGTTTTGGATTTTAACTTTCGAAAGTTTCCTTTCCCGTGTTTCTGACCAATTTCCGTAATACGGTGGAAACCGGTATAGATCTGCCTCTGCTGCTGTGCTTGTTTAACTCTTTGAATGTCTTCGTATTTAATTGACATCGAATCGATAGCAATACCATCTCCTGTTGCTACCAATGTCATATAGTGTTTGTTCGTTGCAGAAAAAATACTTACAAATTTTGATCAACATGTTTTGGCTTGGGCATCCTGTAGCCCTTCTTTAGCAAGTTAGCAATCTGGTAGCCACTTATTCCTGGATATGGACATCCACCTGTGGATTTAACGACAAGGGTTTGTAGGTTGGGGGCAAGCATATTCCATTTTCATTGCCACAAAGCAACTTGAAGCGTTGCTAATTTCCTAGACCTCGTCCCCAGGATCTTTTCGGCTTTCAGCATAGCCGCCATTTTGAATGCCGAAAAGACCCTAGGGAGGAGATTGCGGGTGTTGCTCATGGTTCGTGGTTGACAAAAAGTTATGAAAGTTAGCTTCTATTGATTAATTAAATAGCTCAAGTATATTACAGCTATTACAATACAAGTTGTGTGGTGCCCAAAAGGGGCTTTCGAGATGGCCCCAACCTACCCTAGAACAAATTAAAAAAACACAGTGAGCTTAACTTATCACTGAATTGTGGAACACAATACTATTTAATCGCAGGGATGCTCACATCAGTATGTTGCCGATGGAGCAAAATTCTTTCGTAAAGAAACAACCCGTTGGTTTTGTTAGCCAACCATGATGTAGAGATTTTCGACAATCCCCAAATATATCCATTTTTAAATGCATTGAATTTATTTACCTATTATTTTAAATGTAACCTTGTTTCCTGCTGTAAGTAAATACTTCGTCTTCTCGTTATCACTTAAATTGGTGTAACGAGTGTCAGCGTTTGAAATATGTGAGTTTTGAAACATTAAAATGTTTCAAAAAACAAAAGAGATTCTTAATTCACGAATGTAATAAGCGCTATGAATTTTATAATTCATTGTATACGGACATGGTAAATATTATTTTGTATTTTTATTAGTTAATGTTCAAACCATTATTGTAACTAGACCAATACCTCTTCTCTTGGAGTGTAAGGCGCAATAAAAGAATACTATTACTATTACTATTACTATTACTATTACTATTATTCACTCACCCACTTACTCACTCACCCACTCACTCACTCACTTATATACCGTAGACTCACTCACTCACTCACTCACTCACTCACTCACTCACTCACTCATTCACTCACTCACTAAAATAATTAAAAATTATAATTTTATACCAATAGTATTACAAGTAATTGTGTGATCTTTTAGTTAATTAGTTATTCTAGTAGATATCATCACCTTTATTGTAACGAGACCGATACCTCCCTTTGCAGGTAAGGTAAGGTAAAGTCTGCTTACGAGCCTAGGAAGGCCCATCAGGCCGGCGCTTATCTCCGGTTTCTGTAGCATGAAGCGACTAGGAGTATTTCTACTCCCCCCTGGATGGGATGCTAGTCCATCGCAGGGTTAACCCCAGCATTATGCCGGTACCCATTTATACACCTGGGTGGAGAGAGGCACTGTGAGAGTAAAGTGTCTTGCCCAAGAACACAAAGCAATGTCCCCGGCCAGGCCCCGAACCCGGATCACTCGATCCGGAGTCGAGCACACTAACCATGAGGCCACCGCGCCTACCTCCCTTTGGAGAGCAAGGCGCAATAAAGATTTACTGTTTACTGTTTACTCACTCAGTCACTCACTCGTTCGTTCGTTCGTTCATTCATTCATTCACTCATTATGCAACAAGATGTTGGAAACATCCTTGAAGGATTTGAACCCTCGAAGATCCTCGGAGTATATCGTGCAGACGCTCTATCCACTGAACTAGAAAGGACTCTGTAGGGAGAAATCTCCCACAGTTGATTGGACTGTGTGTGACCTTTTTGTAACTTCAAGTTCTGGCAATATCATGTGTTTCTCCAACTCCTTTTCGCACGTTCATTTACATGCAGCCGTTGCTACATTACTACTCAAATACCCAACGGCGAGAAAAAAAATACATACCAACAGTAAATATCTCGTAAAGGACAACGCCAAAGCTCCACCTGAAAAACAAAATGGCGATCAGTAAATCAAGGTGATATATTTACTTCAAGACCTAGGATATCACCTGCCGAAATTCTAATCTTTCTCAAAGGAAATCGGATTGTGGTGTCGATCGGATTGCTAATACGACTCAGTCCGATTCGGTCTGTAATCATGCGAGAGCATTCTCGTCACCAGAGCCTCGGATCGACCCAAGGCTCTGGGAAACTCTATGTAGGAGAACATGCGTCGTGGGGTTCTTATAGCCCAAAAATTGGCTATTTGAACCTTACGGCGCTTGCTCACTCCTCGGGTTAACATGAACGCACCAATTAGAGACGCTTTTGATTGTTCTTCACGAAAACCAATGAGGAGACACTTTGCTTCAGGGTTCCCCAGAGCTCTTCTCCCCCTCAGTCAAGAGAAGAGCTCTGGGGTCGAGATCGCATGCGAGTGATAACAAAATCGAACGTCCGCGCAGCGGGAGCTCGATTTGTTTACCGCAAGTCCTCTTACCAATTAATCATAAAAATTACAGTTTCCGAGAAAAGAAGAAGAGCCAGGTTATGAAAGAAAGGGAAAACTTGCATTAAAAGACTGACAAACGAAAGGAGGTGTAGATTGTTCAAGGTCGCTATGAAAAAAAAGAAAGCATGTCCACTGTTTCTATGGTGATTGAAACTAAGGTTGTGATTGGATGATTTAAACTACAACTTTGAATGTGATTGGCTTATTGAACTGTCGGATGACAAACTCTGCGATAACAACTTGGCAAGTAAATTAGCGGAAAATGGGACTTTTTAAAACCAAACATAATCGAGGAAACTGTAATTTTATGATTAGGCTAGTTAATTTCCTGTATGCGCGCTTTGATCTTTCATGACGATTTTATTCGCAACTTTCTTTGAATAATCGATATCTCAGTAGACAGAAACAAGTCCAACGCTAGCATGTTTTTCAGTTTTCACGTGCTATTCGAATACTCTTACACTAGTACAAGGATTGCCAATGGGGAATTCCCGATGCAAATTTTAGAACAAAAACCAAAACAGATAGTTTTAATTGAATTTTCCGACAACACCTCGAAATGAAAATCACATTATAGAGCCTTCCTGGTCTGCTTTGAAGGTAAAGAGCTTTCAAGAAATAGCGCTTACACATCACTTTGTGTTGTATATGTTCCATATAGCAAAGCCTCGTGAGCAGTCCACTTGACAGGCAGGCGACCCTATTTTTGAAGAAAATGAATAAATAAATAAATACATAAATAACTTATTGATTAACAATTGACTAATTAACAGGCAACCTGCCGTGAAAAACTGTTTTAGCCGGACAGCTAGGACAGGGTGATTAATCTCAATCAAGATTGGATTTTCTGTCGCTGTGAACAGGTCAGAAATCTGTGGCTCTAAAAAGAACGCCATAAATACAAAGCCCACACTGCCATTTACTAGCATCCCTGAGTTCTAATAGTCAACTCGGTCAGCTCTTCCCAATGGGAAGACCCTAGAGAGCAATGACCAGAATCAGGTTGCTGACCAGCGGTTTTCGTTAAAACAATGGTTTGCTGGGGGTGCTCAGTGTCGCGGGCTCAGAAAACCTGGTTGTGGTCATTGTCATTTAAGGTTTTTCCTCCCAATGGGCCTTAATCACACGGCTACCAAGTTGAATCCCGAGGGAATGAAACTTTTGTTTTGCCCAACCGAAACTCGTTTCCAAACATTTCAACTCGAGGCTCGGGGTACGAAATCTATTGTTTATTGCCAATATGGCCGCTGCGCGAATAAAGCCCATAAACCTTTAAGAAGTCAGAGATGGAAGAGTGGGGTTGATCGTCCTGTGTAGCCTTTCTCCATAAGCTAAGTGCAGCGCATTAAAGGCAACACATGCTAAACAGACTCCAAATGTCTATGGACAAAATGGAATGTAGAAAGTCCGTTATTTGTTAAATATATCTCATGATTTAACAAAAAAGTCGACTCCGTTCGGTGAGCTATCCTGTTCCACATTACCCGGCATCTCAAATCGATCTGGCCCCTTACACTTGTGGACTCAATGAGTAAAGAGAAATTCTATGATATTTCCAAAGTACACCCGATAACCTTAAAAAGAGTCATGAATTCGATGATATCTAAATTCTAACCCGACTTCGTTTGGTGTAGATATCATCCTGTTCCACATTTCTTGCCATTCCAAAATCCGTCACTTTGCATTTCTCCCCTTCGCCAACAAGAACATTTCTCGCCGCTAAATCACGGTGGATTATCTGTAAAAAATATTATACGTCTGGGTCCTTATAGTATGTGTCATTAAGACCCCGGCTCTTTCTTAAGAATCCCAACAAGTCCCCATAAGGAATGTACTCGATCAAAACAAGCAACGGATCTGCAAAATATTATTTAACACTCCATATACAGTACTTGTAGTCTTGCGATTAACTATTACTACGTATTTCACGCGGACAAACCCAGTTTGCACGTTTAGGTGGCTTAGAGATTGCGTTCAAACTGACTCTGTCCGCGCCGAGGTTCAAAGAGAGTTTTCGAGTTCCTGTAGTTACAGTAATTTAGACATCTAGAAAGTGATGTTCATACACGTTACATATTTTATGGAGGCAGTGTGGCCCAGTGGTTAGGGCGCTTGCCTTGAGATCCGGATATCCCGGGTTCAAAACCCGTTCTAATCACTCGTTGAATTTGTTCCTGGTAGTCCCTGGTTCAACTTCCCAGCTGCACTTGTAAATAGCCAACTGGTTTGCCTCCGACCAGTTAGGATTCTTAACAGTTGTTGTTGTTCTGTTCTGTCGTTTCATTGAGTTTTATTGGCCCTGAAAAGCCCCTATGGGGAGCGGTCAATTAAGTATGTATTGTATTGTATGGTATCATTTAAATGATAGAAGAATGAAGAGACCAAAACGCTGCCTTTTGATATTATCAGTTTTTGGATGCTTATTATATTACATGCACTGATTTTATTACGCAACGAAGGAAAAAATCGCCCTATGTAAAGGAATCCAGATTGCCTTCGGAATCCAGATCGCAGCCAGTGGATCGCGGATCCCGAGTCGTGGATTCCGGATTCCAAACTGACGGGCTCTGCCGAAATGGATCCTGGATTCCATCGAAATCTGTGGATTCTGGATTCCATACAATGGATTCCGGATTCCCCTCTCTGGATTTCGGATTCCAAAGTCTCACATTTGCTGATTCCGGATTCCCTCGCATCGGGCGAAAAAAAGATTTACTCGAAATAGTGGTAAAAGGAATGACCTTTCTGAAACAATACAATACAATACAATTTTAATTCCTCTTGACGTGGTTACCTAATTTTGTTACGAACGTTTAATAGTTGCCAATGATGTTTCTATTGTATCAAGTAAAAGTGTTTGAGCATTGTGGCCAAATAAACTATTCGGTGTCCTAGTTGGCGCCCAGGTTACCTATCGATGTTACATTTAATACTGGCGAGGAAACAAAAAGAACATGGAAACACTAACTTTGGTAGTCATAGTTTCCAATTTAGAGTGAATCGGTTATTGTTCCTTCTTTAGAAGGTCCTTCACCTGTCCGATTGTAGACATCGTTAACTTAGCGCCGTAAGACGACAGAGCCCTCTCAAACGTGGCCGGCCGCCATAACAACATATGCTAATCTGCTAAAGACATAAACTCGGTACGAACTCTAGAATGAGCGTATTCCGGGGGAAAACTCAGTTGAGATTGACACTCTACTGCTAAACTCACTTGTTCACTCATTCAGACACAGCGCCTGCTTAATAAGGACCTTTAGATCGGTGGACCAGGATGACTACGAGTACGAGTACGAGGTTTCCGTACTGAGCATGCGCATAAAGTTTGGAGGCCAACGAGTGGCCAACATTTTTCGAAGTGCGCGTGCTCAGAACGGAAAATTCGTGCTCGTTGTCATTTCGTCCTCTGTTCTGTGCCTAATATCAATGCCGGGATTTACCAGAATTCGTGACGCAACCCATCAGGTTGATGACATGAGGATGCGGTCTCAGATTTTTCATCAACGCCAGTTCTGACAGTAGATCTTTCCTGTCTGAATCCGAAGCATTTTCTGTAGAAAATCAAGAAGGTAAAATGATTCTGTGCGATACTCTATTTACCCAAGAATGTAAAAAAAAAAAAGACGCAGAGAGAGGAGGGCAAGGGTTTGGTGACTTTGTCAAGGAGGGTGCGTAATTTAATTGAATTCAATTATTTTTTCACCTTGTTTAACAGTTATATTAGCAAAGTAAAGATACAAGGAGATTAATAAAGATTAATAATTTAATTAATTAATCAATTAATTAATATTAATAAAATTATTAATATTTGCTATTTCTGAGGCTTACAACGTGTGCCACTTCTATTAAAAGGCCAGAGGAGCTCAGGAATTGTGTTAAAACTGAGGAGATAATGAGAATATCATGATTCCTCGGTGAATTACTAAATAATCATTAGACGTGGTTGAGTAAAACTAATGCATGGATATCTATACCCTGAAGCAATTCTAGCTTTCCGAATGCTGTGTGTGCATGCTCGATAAACTAGTCACATTGCCAGGGCATTCCCCCACAAACTTTCAATTACATCACGCTTTTTTGTGTCACGAGGATGCTTAAAAAATGGGCTACACCTTTATGCGAGCAGGGTTCGATTCCCAGACAGGTGAGGGTTGAGTTTATTGTTTCCTCCAGAGGTTTTTCACCGGTACTCCGGTTTCCCCCTCTACTCAAAAAAAACAACCTATGATTTAAAGTGAATTGATTTGCTTTGATTTGCCCAGCACTAAATATAATGGGCACTTAAATAAAGTTCATTATTATATAGATACAGATGAACTACCAGGGTTTCTCCTTTTACTAAAAAATCATATCTTCACCGCACGTAGTGAACATATCATATTTATCTTTCACATGTGCGAATGTAGGTATCGTCATGGTAACGAACACTATTAGCCAATAAAACGCGAGATACTTTTGTGCTTCAATATAACTCTTCTCTACTACATTAACATTTTTGTTGCAATTTTTACATTATCATTATTTGCTTTTCATAACTTTCATATCTTATTTCATGTTACACAAGATGAGTGTTTTAGCGGTTGAAGACCACTTTTTCATCATTTCGAAAATGAATAAAACAAGTTTTTTAAAATTCGGTTGGACATTTCATCAATATCTATATAATAAACAGAACATTACATGGCCGCTTAGGGATATGAATTGTATCTTCTCGCGCGGAAAGTATCTCTCACTTGTTCGCTTCGCTGACTTCGCTTCGGCCATGTAATATCGTCTACTTATCATTCTCAGTATCAGTATCAGTATCAGTATTGTTATTGTTGTTATATTATTATTATATTATTATTATTATTATTATTATTATTATTATTATTATTATTATTATTATTATTATTATTATCATTATAACTTCGTGAGCCAAAACTGATCGCAAACCGAATTACCTTTCAGCATTTTAACTGCCACCGTTGTAAGACCCTTGATTCCACTGATGTTCCAAGCTTCTGCTTTGGCCACTTGGCAAAACGCACCTTTTCCAATCTCTTTTATCAAGTTGACATGCTCTCGACTAAATTCCCAACTCCTCCTCGCTGGTGTGGGCTTGCAGGCGTCGTAGATGGATTGCTGTGTCGTGTCCAATGACATTTCACTTACCGCGAGTGAATGCAAAGACAAAACGTCAGTGGAGTGCGATAAGACATCAGCTCTGGACTCTTGAAGAGTTTCTTCACGACCCTGCAGATTTTATTTGACATATCAACCTGGTTAATTATCTCATGCGCAGCTGATTGATTTCAATGTAACTGCATCATCAATATGTTGGAGCAAAAAACAAAGTTCGCTCATTAGTTTTCATTGTTGGTTATAAAATATACCACCAATATGGCTGCAAACATAAACTCATATCCTATTTGAGTCTCTAGAGATTATAGGTCACGTGGTTGCAAGAAAAGAAAAAGAGACTAGGTATTAAGGAACCATGGTTTGTTCTCATGGCGTTGTATTCAGTATTTAATTTTAAACCACCGTTTCAGGATTACTGCCTTCTCCAGCTCATTTTAGAGCAAGAATTCTATTCAATTCACTGTAGGGTATCGAGGCTTGATAGGCTAATTTGCACTTCGACAAAAGAATTATAAATTAACGGCCCTTTATGAATAAGGTCTATGGTGATGATGGAAATGATAATGATAAAGATGATGATGATGATAGTGAGTAATGATGATCACGACGCAAAGTGCAAAGGTGAAATAATACCCAACGAGTTCTAAGTTTCTACGTGTATGATAAATTGTAAAAATGCTCGCCGTTACCTTTGCATCGTCCTGCTTGTTGTAACTCTCATTTAATTCACAACTAGTAAAAAAAGAACGTAGAACATCCGGCAAAAATTGTCTTCACAAACAAACGGCTATTTCATTTCAAAAGAAATGAAAATATATATTGATTTTTTTGTAATGACAAAGGGATCGAGCAAAGTTTTTACCATACTCGGAAATTCAAAATGGTGTTCCTATTTCCCTTTATACAAATGGATATTGTTGAGCTAGAAGTAAGTAGAGGCTGCTTTTTATTTTACATCTGGATGATATCATATCCAAAACGTTTGTATCTGTCATGAATGTGCCAGTGTTCTTGGGTGGCAGAGATGTCGGTTAAAGTCTTCTCAAGCGAGTCCAAACTTCACCGAGGGCAAGAGTTCTTTCTCAGCGGTAAATTCTTATAGTTCGTCCTTTGGTGTGGGAGACTAAATAACTATCGAGATATATGGAGGCTGTTTCGTAAGAGCAAGATATTTTATTTGGTATTGGTACCTACCATTTTTCTGTTGCAGAGCCTGCAAAAAGAAAATTTTAAAAAGCAGCTTTAACGTCTGTCTTTTTTCCGTTTGACACAATCACAGGAATAAACACATGCACGCCTGTGAATGGGCGTAACCAATAGTGCAGGCAAAAATATTTTTAAGAATCTATAAAGGAAAGGTTACGTTTTACTAGAATTGAAATGTTTACGCTTGCATCCTAGCATGCGTTAGACCAACAATAAGCACACCCCAAGTGAAATGCCAAGAAAGCTACCTTGTCTCAACTGGTCAGTAAAAGTGCGTGATCTTATCTAATGGCAGCTAGCTAAGCAGGAAAAAAACAAAACATATTCTGGTCTTTGTGCTTATCATCTTCTCTTTCACATACACATGTCACGCCACGGCGAAACGTTGTCTGGTAAGGAACCAATTATGAGGAATGCGTTGGAGCGGGTTGGGTCCCTTGAATGTGTGGCCCTCCTCTCATAAGCTGCTCCTTCAAGAGCACATGACTAGTTGTACTCATGCAACGGCGTTTTTACCAGACCTTTCCAGCCAATAGCAAGTCTTGCATGAGCAATCATTACCCATGTGATTGAGAATGGTCACTTATTTAAGAATTCGTCTAAAAATAGCTTGATCTGTGAAAATGCCTATGCATAGATCTACTATGGGAGTTGTAGGCTCCTGGTGAAGCGAAGGTTGCCGCAATTTGGTGCTTGGAGGCAAAGACGACAAGACCACACGTCACAGGAGGCCGACCGCAGTCAAATGGCAACCCGGAGGCCCTTTTTTCAATGACTTCTACCGTTGTTACGGCAGGGGATTGACCCCAAATGGATGGAAAGCTAAATGAACTTTGGAGCGCATGAACTAGGATTCTAAGAACATGCAGCGCTGGGATGCAGTCCGTGAGCGATATCCACTAGACAAATTTAATAAGCAGAACAAAATTACCTTTGTTCTTGTACCGTCGCCACAGCAGAAAAGCAAGAATAATGTTGGCCATCACGAGAAAGCAGATAACAGCAAGATAAATGGCATGAAACATTAACAAAGTTTCCTTGGAGTCAGAATCTTTAAAAAAGAAAGTACATGCATTGCATGATATGAGGCCATTGCATGTAATACTTTATCCGAATAAAAGGGAAGGTATACTTCACACCTTCGGTGTTCGGTGGCGTTGTTGGAGATGAGGTTGTGCTAAGAGAAATTGCATACCTGCGTCCTTTCTTCCTGGTCCTTTTGTCTTCGGCCTCCTCGTTGTCACTAAGGAAGAAACGATTTCCTATCTTCATTCCCCATATTGTAAATACATTCTGTATGATTCAGACTGGTCAACAAATGAATCAAATTCTACGACGACAGTTCAATTTAGCGTGTGTTTGCTTTCACGTAATAGAGGTCTTTGTACAAAAATTAATTAATGAAGGTTTTCTTCCTTAATATACCACAGTTTCTTCAATATTACGCCTCCCTTGTGCGTTGGTTTGACCGGAGTGATTAGCCTAGAAACTTGGCCTGCGGCGACTTAAAAGACTTGACACGATTCCTCCAGAGCCTCTCTTTCTCCCTCGCTGCGAGTTTTAGAGGGGCTCTACTCGCAGGGTGAAAGCGAGGCCAATGCGAGGAAATATATTAAAAAGTATTTGCATTTGAAAGGATTCCCCCTCAATAGCCTCCATTGCCAGCTAGTTCCAGTCCAATACTGAGAATACGAATATGGTCAATTAAAGGTTCAGTTACTTAGTCTAAATATGAGTTCAACAAACTTTAGGTTGGCCTTTCTCCGGCAGGACTGTTATCCCTAAAAACTATCCTGTATTGTACTGTAGCGATATTTCCCGCATTTACACGAAAAGATAATTAAAAAGACAAACATTTATGAGATACACAGATCAAAATGTGTCTTGGGAAACAAACTATGATTTCCGTTGTCAGCAAGGTCTTTCAGTAATTTTGATATTTTTAGCTGTTCATCTTTCCCGTTGGCAAATCGAGTCGCACTGGAACCTACATACATACGTAGTACATACTTTATAATTTGACCGCCTTACCACAGGGGCTTTTCAGGGCCAATGAAACGATCAGAACAGAAGAACAATGTATAAGAGTCTCAATTAGCCGGAAGCAAACCAGTTGCCTATTACAAACGAAGGCGAGAAGTTGAACCAGGGACTTCCAGGATCAAATTCAACCAAAGGTCAGAAGGGTCTTGAACCCGGGATCTCCGAATATCAAAACAACCACCCTAACGACTCAGCCACAATGTAGAGCGTAGAGCTCAGTTCAGTTCATAGGATGCAGAGCTTTCGCTGAGGCCGTTTGCCTTGGCCTCTAAGAGATGAAGCAACCACGACCAACCTTAACTTCTTAAAGCCAATTTTTTTACCTGAATTTGTTCTTGCTGTTGGACGTGTCGTAGGAATCAACACAGGCGGATAAATATATAACTGTGGGTCAACAGTGAACTGGCCGAGTCTTGCACTTGCTATTTCATCCCGTAACGGGTTTAGAGGATCACAAGCTGGTGTTCCAAACAACATTCTAACGGTGACAATCACGCTACCAGGGCTGCAAAAAGAAGTAACACAAAAGGTTTTACATTTGCATTGCTTAAAAGGGGGTCGGTTAAGGTGTTCAGAGGTGATTGTGTATATCTTCAGTTCTGCGCATGCGCAGGATTTGCATTGTAAAATGATATTCCATCCTTCACGAAATCATCACTCTCTAAGAACGCGAAGAGATTCATCCCAGCTTAACTGTTTCGCTTTAAAACTCTTGGAATTCTTCCCAGCAATCGCGAATAAAGAGAGTTGGTAAACGAGGTTATCTCATTAAATTCGAAAGCAGCGAGTGAGTGACTTTTTCAGTGCATCTCAACCTTGTCCTCTCCGGGTCAATCATGTTCCCTAATGTCTTTGTTTTACACCTGGGGGTTTTAAAAGTTGTCAAAGGTGACCATGAAGGTAGCAGTTATGGATGGATGTTACATTACGTCCACCAGCCGTTGTAATTTGTACCATTGTCACCTCGGTCTCAAGAGATTCAATGCAAACCACCTATTTGGGGAAAATTAGTTTGAAATCAGTTACTTGCGTACATTAATAGGTGGTTTTCGAGTTACGTCATCGCCACAATGTTGGTTGACGAAAACTAGGCCTAGACACAAATATCACGAGAAATCGCCTAAAGATGTTTCCGGAAAATCCCGATTTTTTGCTCTAAATATTTCGATTTTTTTCTAAATATCCTGGTTTTTTTTTTCTAAACATCCCAAGAATATCTGCCTTTATTTCCATAAATAAAAGGGCTATAACTTAACAAAGTATGAGGCAATACACGAAATTCAACGGTGTCTTTGTAAGGCATACAACAAAACGTTTTTTTCCAACATATATGAGGGGTGGCGAATGGTTCATCAAAAACTCTGGGTCTCGGAAAATTTTAGTCGAATTTCACGGGTCTCGCAGTCTCGTTTTTTATATGAAAGTGTCAAACACTTTGAAGTCTCGATCTCGCAATCTAAAAAGTCAAAAGGTCTCGGGCTCGCAAAGAGAAACGCTGATCTCGCCGTCTCGCGCAGTCTTGCATTTACCATTCGCCACCCCTTATATGACATATATTAAATTGATAACACTGCTGCATGCGATTACTGCAGGCCCATATGGGATGATTTGTTCATTTTCTCTAAATTTCTCTGTGTGTAAGTAGCATTTAACTTAAAAGCTTGCTTTCTTTCTCCATTTTTCTGGGGAAAAATGTGACTTTAATAGTTTCTTCCTAAAAAATCTTAAATATCACAATTTTCTAAATATTTCGAGATTTTTAAATACCTCAAAATCTTCTAAATATCCAGGACCCCATCCTGGAGCGTGCAACTTCCATACAGCGTCTGTGAAACGGCGTTTTCACAAGTAGGTTTATTTTCAGACTAGCCCTTCCCGCGAATTAGGTAAAAAAACAAAGCAGTTCCGGTTCGGTGACCCTATGACGTCAGCTTAATTTCTTGTAATTGGTCATCGGGCTCCTTTGGGAGTCTCATTAGCGGGAAATTCAATCTAAAAATAACCTTACTTGTGAAAACGCCGTTGCACAAGTATAATTAAGTTGCACGCTCCGGGTGATGGGCTCCTGAAATATCTCAATATACGGATATTTGTGTCTAGGCCTAACGAAAACGTAGCTCTTTTGTTCTTCCAACGGCATTTCTACATTTTGCCACTGTCATCTGTGTCCCCAGAGACAAGTTGCAAACCACCTATATATGGCTCCACGACAAAAACACAATGCTTTGATAATGTCATCGGTTTAAGGAGATTATCTCATCCAACGCGCATGCGCAATCCCGTCAGGAAGCATGTGAAAACGTCGGCCTGATTTTTTCAGATTCTGTCAGAGTTCGAGTGGCTTCTTTCATATGTTTTAATCCCGTTCATCGTCAGAAAGTTTGCGCAACGTTTTTTGCGTCGAAAAAACACAGGCACGTGAAAGCATCTCCCTGTGCAGCGAAGCTCTACGGTAATAGTGGTTGAAAAGCAAAGTATTTGAGATGAGCTATTAGAGAGCTTAAGCACGCGCGTTTTTGAGACGCGGACGGCAACCGGAAGTGAGCTGTTTTCCCTTTTAACTTGTCTCTCACACAACCAAATTTACATTAGAGATGATTAGTGTAAAAATGTGGGAGAAACCACTGTCCTGGAACGCGAAATGTTCTTTTGCCACCGAATAATTCCCTCCCCTACCTAAGGCTTCGGCGGCATCTATAGAGAGAAAATATAACGATCAAATCTAACAAGAGACTTGAAGAGGTTTGTAGTTTTGCAGAAAAAGGCAATACTACTAATAACATTTTCTAATCGAGATGCTCACTCTAGCCCTCTGTTTTCACAGTTAGCGGATTAATCAAATTCATGGATCCTGTGACCATTCATACTATCCTTTTTATGTTTCAGTATATCATAATAATTTACTACCTAAGGCTTTTGACGACTTCTTTTCTCGTATATCATCCTAACACAATTATAATACTAGGATAGCATCAAAATCAACTTATTACATCGATCATGATAGAACAAATTACGGTAAATTAAACCCCGATTTACAATGCACAAAATTTTTGGCACGGCTAGTGGGAAATTGGCACGGGTGCCAAAAAAGAGCTCAGCAAACTTTGCTTCCATTACACCATTTTTACCGTACCAAAAATACCATACCAAAGCTTTGGGCCCACGTAACGTTTCTTGGAGCCATGCTCAGTTCAACTATAATCAAGAATATCCGCCGGATTTTAGTGGAAAATGAGTCGCCTTCTTGAAATGTACTAAAAAAAAAACCGCTTGCCTATAAGAATTAAAGCTCAAACTCGGCCCATTAAAGTGTTTATAGTACTTATTCTATTCGAAACGTGTCTATTTTCTCAGCAAGTTGGTTTTCAGACATGCCATGTAAGAATTATGAAATATAAATGCTAAAAAATTACAAGAATTACAAGATATAAATGTTAAAACGGCTAATAAACTAGGTATAACTTAGAGCTAGATATTACTTAATGTCAAAGATATTTAAACAATGGTAATAATTAGTAACAAACATAATTTACTATATAATAAGACGAACAAGCCATGTAAAAATGTGCCCTAGCGATGTAAAATGTGTCCTAGGATATCGCACGTTTAAAGCTTGCAAGATCCCTTTATCTCACGTGTTTGATTTGACAGTTTGTTCCAAGCATTTGCACCTCGATAAGAGAAAGAACGTTTTAGGAAATTCGTTTTAGGTAGCGGTAATTGGACGTCATAGTTCGAGCCCCTCAAATTAATATAATTGTGAACTTCTGAGGTTCTATGAAAATAGTCCTGGAGATACGTCGGACAATTGCTATTGAAAACTTTAAGCATCGTAATTAACAAGTGCCTTTTCTCTCTTTCTTCTAAGTTAGACCACTCTAGAGAATTTAGCACTGCTGATGATCGAATCGAGTAATCAGCCCCAGTACTAATCTCTGCTGCTCTATTTTGTAACTTTTGTAATTTGTCAGCACTTGTTTTGGAGCAGTCACTCCATACAACATCACAATAATCAAAATAAGGTTGTACAAGTGAATAGAGTCTCCTGATTGTCAGTTAATTTTCTAGCTAAATACAACATTCGCAAGCCATTCGAGACTTTAGATGAAATATGTTTGATCTCAATCATCCCAGGTTGGCATTTCATAAATATGGACCCCCAATAACTTAGTAGAAGGTTTATGTTCAGCTGGCCAATCATCCATCTTATAATTCATGAATTTAGCCTTTGTCAAGTTTTGCCGAGAACCAATAGTCATATAACTAGTTTTGGATTTATTGCAACTTAATTTGTTTGTCTTAAGCCAATCATATACTGCAGGTAAATCACTATTTAAGGAACATTCACTTGTGGATGCATCTTCATGAGCCATGGTTATATACGTATCATCGGCAAACATACCAGGTGTTGTATGTTGTAGACATTTTGGGAAATCGTTTACATGATCGATACATAAATTATAAACAAAAATGGCCCATGTATAGAACCCTGGGGAATGCCACATGATACATATTGTTCTGTGGATAAGACTCCATTTACATAGGATCTTTGTGTTCTATAATCAAATATGATTTAAGCAAATGAAGGGGATTGCCAGTGACAGCGTAACAGGAAAGTGTGCGTAGTAAGATGTTATGGTCTACGGTGTCAAAGGCTTTCTTTAAATCTATAAAGACACTACCATTAAGTTTACCGGTATCCATATTGGTAAGCCAAAGGTTTACTGCACGTATCAAAGCTGTACAGGTTGAATTATTTGGTCTAAATCCAGACTGAGAGTTTGTCAAAAGATTACTCGCTTGGAAATACTCTAACAGCTGAGTATGCATGACCCTCTCTATAATTTTTGATATGGCACGTAGAATAGAAATCGCTCTATAGTTGCTTGGAATATTTCTTTCATCGGACTTAAAATACGATATACTTTTGCCTTTTTCCAATCATCAGGAAATACTCCAGTCTCCAACACTTGATTTATAATATCACATATAGAATTTGAGATGTATGGACTACAAAGCTTTAGAAGTCTACTAGTAATAATATTATCCAATCCGCAACTTACCCAGGGTTTGAGTTTAGTGATCAGGCTGTGAATGTACCCTTCACTTACAGGGCGAAAATAAAAATTTAAGTCAGTTCTATTTAAAAAGTCCTGAGCTGGTTGAAAAGCAGTGTCTGGAATACCAGATGCCAGTTTACTACCTAGGTAACAAAAGTGGTTCATTTGTTCAGCAAAATCTTTGCCCTCATAAACAAGTTCATTTATAACTGTCACTTTACAATTGCGTCCCAGGGAACTATTTATTACCTTCCAAGGTTCTTTAAGGTTACCACTATGCTTCTTAATGCTCTTATGAAAGAAGTTAGTCCTGGCTTCCCTAATACTAGCGTTAACGTCGTTCCGTGCCTTTTTATAATCATTCCACATTTGATGAGAATTCTGCTTGACTGCTTGCTTTGTTAGAAAATCACGCTTTCTCATCTTCTGCCTCAATTCGGATGATATCCACGGTGAAGATTTACTTTTCACTTTTCTTTTCCTTATCGGGGCATGTTTATTTGAAATTTCCAGAAACAGAGATTTCCAATCTAACGACATCTCGTTTGGGTCATTCAAAAGAGAAACAAGATGGAAAGGTGTCTCTTTTATGTCATCAATGAAGGCTTCTCTGTCAATTTTTTTGAATTGTCGAGATTCGATTATTTTTGGATCAGCTTTGGGCGTATTATGTTTATGAATAGCACTGACAAGACTTTGGTCAGAAATACCAACATTTATATGATATCTGCTTTGTTAGTGAAATATGTGATCGTTACGTGTTCTAGTAGTAGTAGTAGTGATTCTCCTTGGTTGATCTATCAACTGAATATATTGGTACGTTTCAGTAATAAGCTTCAAGTGTTCAGCATTGCGGTCAGGCGTTTGCGGTAATAGATTACAGTTAGTATCACTTACAATCATACTCTCCTTATCTTCTTCATCAAAATTTAGCAGGCAGGATTCAAATTTATCAAAGATTTCAACCTTCGAGTCTGGAGGTCTATACCAGGTTGTCAGCAAGAATGGCCTGGACTTAGGCTTTTTTATTTTAACCGTCAAAATTTCTAAATCTTCGTGAGAGGAGAGGTCTTGTCTGTTTACGTAATTCAACGATTGCCTAATGTACAAAGCTACACTACCACCATTTCTATTCCTATCGCGGCGAAGTATATCGTATCCCTCAATGTCTACCTGGCGATCGGGAATTGTTTTATCCAATTTCGTTTCGTTCAATCCAAGTATGTCAATAGTTTTATCTTCCATGAAAACACACAATTCGTCATGATGGCAAGTTAGGCTACAGATATTAAGAGAATCAGTTTTAAATCCCCTCATTTTTGGTAAAGTAGGGAAGTTAGGGCTTAAGTTAGATGAATGTAAGATGCTATCCCTTACACAATTCATACTAAGATCATCATCCTGATTTAATGGATTGTCATTCTTCTTACTTGGTTCAAGTAATTGTTCCAATTGGTGATACGGTCCGATGGTTTGCGTACTTCGAAGTGATCCTGCCCAAAACCCACCTCTGCCGTTGCCAATTCTTGACCAGAGGGAGGTAAATTAGCTCGTCTCAGGTATCTACAAAGGTTACTACCAAGGAATTTACTCCCTCTACTGCTGAGATGCAGATTCGATCTATTGAGGTGATGAGCCATTACATACATAGGTAAATTAATAACGCCCCAAGAAGGTGAAGTGTCTCCACTATTTTTGCAACTTGTCAGTTGTAGCTTGGTATTGTCAATTCATTATTAGCTTATTACTGTTAAAACAAAAGGATTGATAAATAATATATTACTATCTGGTACTGTTTTTCTTCATTTTTATGCTTTTTTTCTTTCTTTCCCTATATGTATTACGTTCAGATTAATTCTGTATTATGAGCATTAACTACAGACACCACAACACTCACTCGTCTTGGCTTATTACTTTCACTAATCCACTATCTGAACATTTTATTCACCATTTCTTTGACTTCTGAGGGTCCTTTTACGTACAATAAAGCTGCAAACGAGCTTAAACTGAAATCCGAAATGGTTGTAGACAGAATTGTGTTATTTACATGTGAAGCCAAAGACATGTACAAGGAGTTATATAAGCCAGGGACTACCCAGAGCAATTCCAGATGCTGGTCAGAGTACCCTAAACATGAAATCATATTAAATGAGCAAAGGAGAGGCCGATTTGTTTGTTTTGCTTTGTTTTTTGTTTTTGTCGATTCGGTGAAATTGGTGTTCGGAAAATAACATGGAACAGGCGGACAGAGGCTTTCGTTAAATCCCTAGGAATGCAATGTTCTTGCATGATCTAGAGATGACACACCATCGAATTCTTTCGTAATATCAAGAGAGAGCTTTGGTACATGTAAGAGTTGATTAAGATATTGTTATTAAACAAGTGGATAAGGATGCTGGGGTGACAGTTATGGATAAGATATGATGAGCTTTGTGATAAATTAAGTGATTTTGAAGGTCACACTATTCGCTAGAGATCCTACTCGAGACGTAACTCAACGTGTTAAGTAAGAGGTGAGATTCTTTTGATAAAAGGAATTTCACCTAAGACAGGACTATCCTTCCTTGAACAGGGATATTTTATTTACTGCCTAAGTTAAACAACGTGGCTTACCGGTCAGACTAGTTATCTCTGGATGCGTAAAATCAATGGAGCTCGCTTTTTGTAGATTACGAGTGGAGGGCCCTTTTTTCTATCAGGGTTGAGTTGAGAAGGATTTGCCCATCAAATGAATGAGATGGTTGCACTAATGCTCTAATGGAGTGATTTAATCCCCTTTTTTTTCTAAAGTGAATAAACTTTCTTGCAAACGTCGATGCAGTGCTTGTAATCAAACTCTAATACGTATGTTTGGAGTTTAATTTAGCAATAAAGACTTATCTTATCTTATCTTATCTTATCTTATCTTATCTAGTCATCTAGCTTTGGTCATTAATCAAGGAATTTTAATATTATTATTCGACACTAATTTGGCCGTTTTCCCCTCTGAGGGTCTTTTCTGCGCCAATAAAACACGTTATAGAAACTAACTGTTGCAGCAAATTTATGAACCCCAACTGCGGTAGTAGACCAGTTGATTCCCTGCTGGTAAATTTCACATGTGGGATATCTCAAGCCAATCCACCTGAGGAAAGCTACCAACTTTTCAAGATCCAAGAAATCGTAGTCACAAGCAGCAGAGGAACATGGATTGAGAACATATCGAGTATAGGAGATCATATCTATAGCTGTAGGGCCTTGCACTCCTTGGGAAGTGTGGCAAGCTCTGATGCTTGGAAAGACCTGTCATATCCCAAATGCTGGTGAAATTTTCCAGAACAAAAAAAAAAAAATTAAGAAACGATTCAAGCGTTTTTCGTTATCGTTGCAACATTGAGCTTATTCCCTAAAAATATGCCAAATTTTGGCCTTTTTTAGAACTTTGACCACCTGGACTATTTCACGAAACTGATTGCAAGCAATCAAGAGTTCATTTGAAGGCCGCTCGTGAAATTCCCAACAAAGTACAGTAATATCCTATACATTAATTTCTGCAACTTGGTTTTGTAGTAGCACGGTGGCTAGTTAGGGCCATTGTTGAAACCTAGATTTTTTCCTTGAGAATTGTGAAATTTAGTATAGAGCAAATTTCATTATTTTATTAATCTTTTAAATGCGGAAATTAAGTGGTCAAATTATTGTTCTCCAAATACAAATTAGCCATCTTATCCTTATATTTACACTTACAACTATAAATTTACACTTACAACTGTGAATTTACACTTAGAACTGTAAATTTACATCTACAAACTTTTAATTTACACTTACAACTGTAAGTTTACACAAGTTTATAACTGTTAATTTACACTTACAACTGTAAATTTACACCTATAACTGTAAATTTACGCTTACAACTGAACGTTTACACTTATAACTGTAAATTTACACTCACAAACTGTCAGTTTACACTTACAACTGTAAATTTACACTTATAACTGTAAATGTTCACTTACAAACTGTACGTTTACACTTACAACTGTAAATTTACACTTACAACTGTAAGCACAGGCAGCCCAATTACAAGGATTTGTATGGGAATCTCGATAACAAACTGAAAAGGATATTTACCGCCAAAAGTTCTCAATAAAAAAGCCGTACTTTATTGTCGTCGTGAATTTCTCGTTCTTTGTGTGGTTATTTGCCTGATTGAATGCGATTCAAGCGAACTCTCAAATTCCCGGTCACGCACCGGTGGCTCACTCTCAAACTCCGGCTATGGCCACAAGGATAAATTTACTTCCCCTTGACCAAGTTTCAAGGTCCAGCGAGTTTCCACTGCTGAGAAACAGCGAAAAATATTCAAAATTTCAAAATCCTTTGAGGCTCGCTTGCAACGAATTTTGACACGGCTGATCAACCGTTTTCTTGAGCCTCGATACGGTGAGAGCAAATAAGTTGCAAGCGAGCCTCGAAGGATTTTGAAAATTTGAATATTTTTCGCTGTTTCTCAGCAATGGATACTCGCTGGACCTTGAAACTTGGTCAAAGAAAAGTAAATTTATCCGTGTGGCCATCGCCGGAGTTTGAGCGTGACTGATGCTATCGCCCAGATGTGAGGTAAGCTAGCATTTACTTTCCAGCCTTTCCTTAATTTAGGTGAGAGTGACAACTCGGGAATTTGAGAAGTCGCTTAAATCGCATTCAATCAGGGAAATAAGCACACAAAAAGCGAGAAATTCACCACCACAATAAACTACGCCTTTTTTATTGAGAACTCTTGCGGGTAAATATCCTTTTCAGTTCTTTATCGAGATTCCCATACAAATCCTTGTAATTGTTTACCTTCCGATTCTGGGCGACCTGTGCTGTAAGTTTACACTTATTATTTCGTCGCAAACGGTTTTGAAATAGTCCGAGAGCAAATGTAATGAAATATAGTCCCGTGGGAAGTATTGCTTAGTACCTGTGTAGAAGTGTTGTTTGGGGTCGAGGAAATATGAAAAGTTTTGGGGCAGGGCTTGCAACTTAGTTAGACGGAATTTAAGGGGGGTCCTATTGCTGACATGGGAAAGCCAGTATGGAAAAGAGGCTGCATCATAAATTACCCCGTAACTTCCATGAAAATGGCTGTAATCAGGCCAAATTTGGCTGCTTAATAAATTCTAATGATTTTGAGGCCAATGAATAGATTTGTCAAGTAAAGCTATGATAGCAATTGTGTAGAGAAGCCTGAAAAATTCAGGACTTCAACGGGGGTTGAACCTTTGACCCCGCCATACCGGGTCCGACGCTCTAACCAACAGAGCCATGAAGCCACAGACGTTAGGAGATTGTCATTTGTGGGTTCTATTTTTTCCGCGAGGAATGAATCAATGAACGAAATAACATATGAAATAATTATATGCTAAACTGCGGATATGAAATCAAGTAACTCTATGAGTCTCGCAGTTGTAATATATGGACGCAATTTTAGCAGTTGCTTTACTTGAAATAAGTGAGAAGGGAAAGGTGACTTGCTAGAAGATGTTTGAGGGAGCCAATGATACCATTCTGACAGACCCTTGTAACTTGCGTAAAAATCAGCAGCCCGATGATAAAACCAAAAGAGATAATTATGGAGCAGTTTGTTTGTCAGCTATACCAACCAAAGTCTGACAGCTATACCAACCAAAGTCTGACATCACAACTGTTCGAAAGAACAGTGCAAAATCCGAGAGACTGCCTCCAACACAAGCTGCCTTAGAACAAGCCATTTTGTGATGCATTTTCAGTTGTTGATTTGGAACAACGATAATGGACCATTTGCCTTACTTCCAACACCAAGCAATTACGGATGGACGGTGGAGGATGATGAATGGGTACCTGCGGTACCTGCTCGATCTCATGGTCTATCTTATCACTTCTATGCTGATGATACACAGCTATATTTATCTTTTGAAACGTCATCGCCTGAGGATATGTCAACATGTACATCTGCCCTTGAAGGTTGTGTTAAAGATATTGACCTTTGGATGTTAAATAACAAGCTGAAGCTGAACAGTGGGAAGACTGAAATTATAGTTTTTTCATCCTCCTATCGCCCACGTCCTGCGTTAAAAAACCTGGTGATTGCCTCTGACACTGTTGACTGTTCAACTACTGCTAAGAATATTGGGGTTATTTTTAATAACTCTCTATCGATGTTGTCGCTTGTTACTGCTGTTTGCAAGTCTTCGTTCTTTCATTTACGCAATATTTTTAAGATTCGCAAGTTTCTTTCTTACGATACATGTAAAACTCTAATTCATGCCTTTGTTACTGCAAGGATCGACTATTGTAACTCATTGCTCTACGGTCATCCTAAATGTATCTTGAAACGTTTACAGAGTGTCCCAAATAGTGCTGCTAGGCTTATTCACCTTACTAGTAGATATGAGCATGTTACGCCGTTGCTTATCCAACTTCATTGGCTACCAATTGAACAAAGAATAACTTTCAAAATTGCAGTAATTACATTTAAGGCGCTTCATGGTGCTGCACCTAGCTATATCACTGATCTCATCAAGCCTTATACACCTGGTAGACTTCTTAGATCCTCCATTCAATTTTTACTTTCTACATCTAAATTTAATCTTTAAAACTTATGGTGGCCAGTCTTTTACTATTGCCGCACCTTCTGTTTGGAATGCACTTCCATTCGAACTTAGATCTTGTAATTCCCTTTCTTCTTTTAAATCTAAGCTCAAGACTTGGCTTTTTAAAATTGGTTATGATGTTGTATAGAATGATGATGTTTTTATAGGATGACAATGTAGTTTTGTAGTTTTGCAGGTTTAGGATTTTGTTGTTATTTTTATTATGTAAAGCACTTTTGGACCATTGGGAATTTTTATAAAATGACAATGTAGTTTTATAGGTTTAGGATGTTGTAAATACTGTATATTATTATTATTATTATTATTATTATTATTATTATTATTATTATTATTATTATTATTATTATTATTATTATTATTATTATTATTATTATAACAGCCCTTGCACCAGACCCCGAAGCTGTAAAACAGCTTGTCAAGTAAAGATCATTTTTATGAAAGGGCCAGCTGAACAGAAGTACAAGTGTCGGATCTTCGGAGAAGTAAAAATAAACTGGCTGTAAAAGAAGGAGAGTGTGCGTACAGATTACAAACGTTGAGACGAGACGGCCTCAATGATAACGGCTTTTGTTACAGACAGAATCGTGTCGCCAGAAAACGGTTTATTTAAGCTGGTGTTAGCATATAACTAAAGCACACGACCGCTCCTTTACTTTTTGTTGTTGTTGTTGTCGTTGTCGTTATTGGGTTTTTGTTCCCTTACAGTCATTGTTGTCGGTTTTTATCAGTCATGTCGCTTTAGTTTCATGTTTTCATAGGCGTGCGCGTGTGCTATGTTTTAATTAGACAAGTTTGCTATTGCCACGCGTACATTTTCAGCTTAAGGAGCGTGTAGTTGACGTTCTTGTGTAACAGTTTCTAATCGCCCTGAAGAAGGCCGTTTTGTGCGGGCGAAATATTGGTGTAAATTAAAGTAGTGTCATCTCTTCATTTGTGGTTTAAGTTTTTAATTTATGGCTTGGAGAAAACATCTACCCAACATTTTTTGCTTGTCGGACTTTCAAGCAAGTCGCCATCACCTTCTCCAAAAAACTACCCGTGATGTCAGCTCCTGTTAAAGCATGGAATAAAGGCAAAGCAGCCCTCTTTGCCGGTGCAAGTGCTTTTATGATTAGGTAGTTACTTGGTTCTAGTGACGAAACTAGTATTGGGACAAAAATCTGGATAGCGTCTAATAGCTACAACAGGGGCATCAGCATCTGCTGGTAAAACTACAAGAAGACCAAGGAGTGATGTGAAATTAAGGCCGAAAGCAAAAGATAAAGATAAAGATCGTATCGGCTTAAGGGGACATTTCATGCCGTCTTCTATGACCTGGCAACACTCACATTTTACATTTACGAAGACATCTCCAGTAGCGGAGCTTCCAACACCATTATTAGCAGTACATCGGTAGCCTCTTGCATCTTGCCTTCTGATGCTAGTCAGTGGCATAGTGACAACAACGTTATCAGAACGTCTCGTCCATGTGATGTTTGGTTTTGGATTCCCGTCAGCTTTACAGTCCAGTATCACATCATCTCCCTCAGTTACTGTTTGGTTTGCAGAGATTTCAATGATATTCGGTGACACTATAACAAAATCAATGATTCGTGTGGAATTAAGACACAAAGCAAAGAATTACTTGTAAAGTTCTTAGGCATAAGGGGACACTCCGTGATGTACTCTATTTGGCGGCAGTACTCACATTTCTCATGGACAATTATGAAGACATCTCCAGTAGCGGGACTTCCTACACCATTATCAGCAGTACATCTGTAGTCTCCTGCATCTTGCGTTCTGATGCGAGCCAATGGCATGACGACGACAACGTTATCAGAACGTCTCGTCCACGTGATGTTCGGAGTTGGATTACCGTCAGCTTTACACTCCAATTTCACATCCTCCTCCTCAGTTACTGTTTGGTTTGCAGAGATTTTAATGAAATTCGGTGAAACTACAAGAAAACAGGTGATGGTGTGAAAACACAGACAAGGTACTTTATATTAAGCAATGTGCAGTTCACAATATCTAGGATCAGGCTTTGTAGGTATTGGATGTGAAGGATGGTTAAAAATGGGAAACAAGATATTTTCAATAGCAGAGTCACTCCAACCCGGCCTGAACAGACCCCGAAAAACATGGTAGCACAAAACCTTCTTAGGGTTAGGGCAACGACACTCTATGGCGGTAAAACAAGAAACTATGAATCTCCGGAACAGCCTTCCAAGAGCCGAACCTTGAAGATGTAAGAGCTTAGATCTTGTAATTCCCTTTCTTCTTTTAAATCTATGCTCAAGACTTGGCTTTTTAAAATTGGTTATGATGTTGCATAGGATGACAATGTAGTTTTGTAATTTTGTAGGTTTAGGATTTTGTTGTAATTTTTATTATGTAAAGCGCTTTTGGACCATTGGGAATTTTTATAGAATGACAATGTAGTTTTAGGATTTTGTTGTTATTTTTATCATGTAAAGCGCTTTTGGACCATTGGGAATAAGTGCTCTATAAATACTGTATATTATTATTATTATTATCATCATCATTATTATTATTATTATTATTGACTTTTGTTATTAAATTTATGAGAAAAACTAACGCTGAGAGATTTCGACGTTTCGATGACATCCTGTCATCATTATCAAGAAAATGAAGAAAAACAATTTTTGAAGAAAATTTACATAAGTAAGTAGTCAAAAAACTAAACCAAAAACAATAGTCTATTGTTCTAAGCCAGTGAATCATCCAGTGACCTCACACAAAGGAAAACACAAAGTCAAGTAAAAACTTTAGCACGTATTGAGTCTGATTGGATGTTAAGGCTTGGTCTGTACTTTTTAATCAGGAGCATCTCGTATACCAGACAGTCCATCTTTCCTTGGCATTTCCTCAGAACTGCAAAATTCTTGGCTAAGTCAAGAGATCTAGGGCTGGTATCATGATCTTGTTGAAGATGTCTGCAAATGGATGAAGAACTGCGACAGTGTTCTTCGATTCTCTGAAAAAGATGTCGAGTTGTGAGGCCTATGTGTTTTCCTTTGTGTGAGGTCACTGGATGATTCACTGGCTTAGAACAATAGACTATTGTTTTTGGTTTAGTTTTTTGACTACTTACTTATGTAAATTTTCTTCAAAAAACTTTTTTCTTCATTTTCTTGATAATGATGACAGGATGTCATCGAAACGTCGAAATCTCTCCGCGTTAGTTTTTCTCATAATTATTATTATTATTATTATTATTATTATTATTATTATTATTATTATTATTATTATTATTATTATTATTATAACAGCCCTTGCACCAGACCCCGAAGCTGTAAAACAGCTTGTCAAGTAAAGATCATTTTTATGAAAGGGCCAGCTGAACAGAAGTACAAGTGTCGGATCTTCGGAGAAGTAAAAATAAACTGGCTGTAAAAGAAGGAGAGTGTGCGTACAGATTACAAACGTTGAGACGAGACGGCCTCAATGATAACGGCTTTTGTTACAGACAGAATCGTGTCGCCAGAAAACGGTTTATTTAAGCTGGTGTTAGCATATAACTAAAGCACACGACCGCTCCTTTACTTTTTGTTGTTGTTGTTGTCGTTATTGGGTTTTTGTTCCCTTACAGTCATTGTTGTCGGTTTTTATCAGTCATGTCGCTTTAGTTTCATGTTTTCATAGGCGTGCGCGTGTGCTATGTTTTAATTAGACAAGTTTGCTATTGCCACGCGTACATTTTCAGCTTAAGGAGCGTGTAGTTGACGTTCTTGTGTAACAGTTTCTAATCGCCCTGAAGAAGGCCGTTTTGTGCGGGCGAAATATTGGTGTAAATTAAAGTAGTGTCATCTCTTCATTTGTGGTTTAAGTTTTTAATTTATGGCTTGGAGAAAACATCTACCCAACATTTTTTGCTTGTCGGACTTTCAAGCAAGTCGCCATCACCTTCTCCAAAAAACTACCCGTGATGTCAGCTCCTGTTAAAGCATGGAATAAAGGCAAAGCAGCCCTCTTTGCCGGTGCAAGTGCTTTTATGATTAGGTAGTTACTTGGTTCTAGTGACGAAACTAGTATTGGGACAAAAATCTGGATAGCGTCTAATAGCTACAACAGGGGCATCAGCATCTGCTGGTAAAACTACAAGAAGACCAAGGAGTGATGTGAAATTAAGGCCGAAAGCAAAAGATAAAGATAAAGATCGTATCGGCTTAAGGGGACATTTCATGCCGTCTTCTATGACCTGGCAACACTCACATTTTACATTTACGAAGACATCTCCAGTAGCGGAGCTTCCAACACCATTATTAGCAGTACATCGGTAGCCTCTTGCATCTTGCCTTCTGATGCTAGTCAGTGGCATAGTGACAACAACGTTATCAGAACGTCTCGTCCATGTGATGTTTGGTTTTGGATTCCCGTCAGCTTTACAGTCCAGTATCACATCATCTCCCTCAGTTACTGTTTGGTTTGCAGAGATTTCAATGATATTCGGTGACACTATAACAAAATCAATGATTCGTGTGGAATTAAGACACAAAGCAAAGAATTACTTGTAAAGTTCTTAGGCATAAGGGGACACTCCGTGATGTACTCTATTTGGCGGCAGTACTCACATTTCTCATGGACAATTATGAAGACATCTCCAGTAGCGGGGCTTCCAACACTATTATCAGCAGTACATCGGTAGCCTCCTGCATCTTGCCTTCTGATGCTAGTCATTGGCATGGTGACAGCAACGTTATCAGAACGTCTCGTCCATGTGATGTTCGGTGTTGAATTCCCGTCAGCCTTACAGTCCAGTATCACATCGTCTCCCTCAGTTACTGTTTGGTTTGCAGAGATTTTAATGATATTTGGTGACACTACAACAAAAACAAGGATTCGTGTGGAATTAAGACACTAGGCAAAGAGTTACTTACGCATAAGGGGAAACTCCGTGACGTACTCTATTTGGCGGCAGTACTCACATTTCTCATGGACAATTATGAAGACATCTCCAGTAGCGGGACTTCCTACACCATTATCAGCAGTACATCTGTAGTCTCCTGCATCTTGCGTTCTGATGCGAGCCAATGGCATGACGACGACAACGTTATCAGAACGTCTCGTCCACGTGATGTTCGGAGTTGGATTACCGTCAGCTTTACACTCCAATTTCACATCCTCCTCCTCAGTTACTGTTTGGTTTGCAGAGATTTCAATGATATTCGGTAAAACTACAAGAAAACAGGTGATGGTGTGAAAACACACACAAGATACTTTCTATTAAACAATGTGCAGTTCACAATATCTAGGATCACGCCTTAAAGGTATTGGATGTGAAGGTTGGTTAATGGGAAACAAAATATTTTCGATAGCCAAGTCACTCCAGCCCGGCCTGAACAGACCCCGAAACACACGCTAGCACAAAACCTTCTTAGCGTTAAGGCAACTACACTCTGTGACGTTAAAAAAGAAACTATGAATCTCCGGAACAGCCTTCCAAGAGCCGAACCTTGAAGATGAAAGAGCGTACTCTATCAGAACCTTAGAGTCTAAGGCCTTGCTTAGACACCCAAGGTTTCAACTTTGTAAGAGTCTAAATGGCTGTACTTTTAATGCGTAATCCATTTTAGGAAACACCATGCTTTCAAAAATCCCCCAAAGCACTCGTGAAATGTTTTTCATTCTTTATTTAAAAAACGCCATGAACCGGTTCAGCAAGAAATAAATGATAAGAAATTTCAAGATTTTATGTAGGAGATTGAGGTTCCAGCATTAAAATGGAAAACTTACTTGGGTTTACTACCAACTGCGGATCAACTGTGAACGGTCCAAGTTCCCCATCAGCTATATCGACATGAAGTGGTTGAAGTGGGTCTATGAGGCCACTTGAAAACTGAAGGTCTACAATGGCTTGGACGATACCAGACCTAAGACTTGAAATAGTAAACGATGCTTAGACTTTTTTTTAAATATGTCGGATTGTGTGAAATCTTAAAAGAGCACTAAAATGCATTTCGGTGAGTACAATAAATCATGTTTTGGACATTTTTTTTTCTAAAAGTTCTTGACGTATTTTAGTCTTCTCTTTATTTCTCAAGTTTAGTGTGCCAACCGCGCAAGAATTAATCCTTGCATCCCGCGAGGACTGGGCGCCAGTTAAGTTAAATTAGGCAAAGACGTCAGAATGAGAGGTGAGTCGCAGAAAATTTAATTTAGTTGAAAACCATTTGTTCGATCCTCGGTGAATTCACCGTCTGTTTCTAATTTCCTCTGATCCGTGTTGCTGTACAGTTTTCAACACCCGTAAAATGGAGCACCGACAGAGTGTGGAGGGCAACGGGTGCACTGTCGGCTTCCGTTGATACCAGCCTCAGAGCTGACGAAACTACCGACATTAAATAAAGTGCCTTTACCTTTACTTTATGGCCAAAATTGTGTTTTAAAATAACCTTTTCGGGGTGATTGGATCATGCTATAATACATGTGGACACAATGAATGAGATCCCAGTTGAATTTTTACAAAACCAACCTTACTTTGGAATTAAGTTATTATCTGACCTAACTATAACATCCAGCACAATAAAGAAAATGGCATTTTTCCCTTAGATTTATTACACATAATCAACTGGCTGTTTCCTGTACTCTAATCTATAAAGCGAGGCCCACATCTTCCGTTTTCGTCGAGCGTCTTTCTGGATTGTCTAGGCAACAAATTTATGACAATGAAGGATGTAAAATCCGAAAGAACCAATTGACTTTATTTCTTAATTTCGCGAGTCCTAGTTGGGGACTCGTCCTATTTTCAGCTTTTACGATTTTTGCGAGAATTTGCAATTTTTGCAGCTGCGTGCAAACATAAGTGGACATAAGTGTCGTTGCAACGAAAAGTGCTTAATATCTCTGCACACAAAGGAAATGGAATTGAATTTTGTGATCCTGTCAATTTAAAATACTGAGTAAGGTAGCCTTTGATTCTCTTATTGGAAAAGCCCTTTAGGTGCATGTTGATTAGAATTTTATGACCAAGATTAACAGCATTTACTTTAAATCCTTCGTTTTTTTGGCTTTAATCCATATTTACAATTAAACTGTGTATTTTTCAACCTTTGTAGCACCAATAGTACATTCCAAAACCCCTAGTGTAAGCATGGATCTTACATATAGTAAAAGAAAATGGAACAAAATGTTATATGAAGTCAAAGTGTTGAGAATTAAGGAAGGCACATCTCTTAGGACATAGCAAATTTTCTGCAGCTGTTGCTGAACGGCCGGTTAGTAAAGAATGCATCAAAGTAAAACGTTACCTAAATTCCTTGATGTTTATGTAATAAGGACGTTTTCCTTCATTTTCTGGCCGGCTGTATGGGCTTGAGATCTGTAAAAGCAAAACTCATTAAAAGTGAAACTAGATTACATCTAGGGGGAAGCTGAGAGGAAATAAATGTATCAATAAAAGATGCTGCACATGACTGTATTTACTGTACTTATGGCCCCAGTTGTTCAAAGGGTGAATAACGCTATCCACTGGATAAATCAATAGACCTTTTTTACAGATAAGGCGGCGATTTTGATTTCTATGGTTTCGAATGACATTAGGGATACTCAGGGGACAAATTAACATTTATTTTCCCCCTGGGCGTCCCATAATAGTCATTTGAAACAATAAAAATCAAAATGGCCGCCATATCTGCACAAATTAAACGTCTATTGGATTTGCCCGTGTCTATCCTGTGGATAACGTTATCCACCTTTTGAACAACCGAGGCCAGTAGTATATGGAATGAGCGTTCTGGTGCGTGCGGATCACGCCGATCGAGCGAATCGAGGAACATAGAATAAAGGATACAGAACGACGCGATGAAATAAAGGTATAGTGTATCGCTCATTCGGAAAAAAACAATCTGGTGTCCTGGACGTATAAGTAAAATCCCAAAGTTTGGGAAGCGGAACAAGGTCGCAGACAACGTGTTTGGATTCGAGGACGGAATAGTTGTTCCTGTGTTCTCTTCGACGGAGAAACTTAAAATTTAAAAAACATCTGGCCTGTGATTTTTTCGACGTGATTGCGTCTAAAAGATCAGATAACTGTCAACATGACACAGTCTCTCGTGGAGAGGATGCAATAGACAAGTTCCTGGAAGCATTACGACTGGAAGAAGAAATAATTCAAACTCTCATGAGAGAGATTGTGCCAAAGCAATTGACTCCTCCTGAGGAACAAGAGTTTCAACAGGCCACCCATTGCCACATTTGTGGATAGGAACTTGGGACTGATCGGGACTGATCGGACCCACAACACTTGCAAATTGAACGTTTGGTTAACGGGTTGAATTACAGTCAGTCTTCATAATCTCCGAAGCTATTATATATGACTCACATCATTATGCAAGGCACTGGGACATTAAAGAACAAGACCATATACTGCATTCCAAGCAATATGGAAAAGTATGTTTCTTTCTCCATTGGCTGCCTGGGTTTTCGGGACTCGCTAGAATCATGAATGCGTCCTTTGAATTTGGCGAAAGAGGGACAAACACCACATCGGGGAAAGCAACGACTACCACGATCTCTACCTGCTCTCTGGAGTGTTTATGATGACTGATGTTTTCGAAAGTTCACCGTCCAGGAGAAGACCGGAACGACTCTCCGGTTTTTGAATCTCAAACACGCTGACTGCAATCTTGTGCCCCTTCTCAAACTTTGGGATTTTACTTACAGGTTCAGGACACTCGACTATCATCTAAGTTGACCTCGTTTACATAGGGTTGCGTTGATAGCTTCGCTCTTGGTCAGTTTTAACTGGTTGTAAAACCGCCAAGATGCTCCACCTGAAACACTTTTCATTCTCGTTTTTGATGCTAATGATAGCCTTGTTATCCTCACTTATTTCTCGGGTAAAGGCAGAACCATCAGTTTGGACTTTCCTAAGTTGCTAACGAGTTCCAGTGAGCATGAACTCAGTATTCTCTTCATACAGCTTCAACTTATCTTTGACCATACAAGCCCTCACAGCCCGGATACACCACTCCATAGCACACTTTGCCTCGGTCTCTCTTTCAGAACTGTCTGGCTTGAACGACAGGTAAAGTTGAGTGTCGTCTGCATGTGCATGGGTGTTTGGTAGATAGGTCCTAATTACTTCAAACAGCTTACTAGCTTAGGCAGAAAAGAGTAGCGGTCCTCGACATGACTTTTGAGGAACACCGAATGATAGGTGAGATCTGTCTGACAGTTCCCCATTGACCGCAACACGCCGAGAGCGACCAGACAAGTAAGATATTTTTCACATGATCCACCCGCACCGGAGCGCTCATTCCGTATATCATACATCTTTCTTTACCCTTGGATTTAAGAGCAGCCTGGTGTAGGTAATATCTCCTAGTATTTACTCTCCCAACCATGATATACCACAGAGGACATACTACAACACCGGTAACTCTGTACCCTACTCTTTGCGAATGGTGTGTGGGTTCGTTTAGGTCCCACAAGGTTATGAACATTGAAAGGGCTGTGAGACGGGGCCCGCTATGTACGCTTTTTTGGTCCTTATCCGAGAAGACTAGACAGTGTAACCAAAGGTATCCTGATATGAATGGTGAAATAAAATGATACAAAAACAAGAGCGTCATGCATGAAATATTTTGCAGCGTATGGACAAAATTTATTTTAGTTGAGGTAACTGAACTGGAATACAGATGACTCATCTCAATTCAGCACGTGGGACCCAAGGAAAGACCAGAAAGGAAATACTTGAAAAACTCTCTGTCACACATGGTGGTAGTAGACAAAAAGGCAACACTGAACTTGATATTATATCGTTCACCATTGGAATGTATGCTAACTTACTGCTGCTGTCAGATTTGATGCCAGGTTTTCGAATTGAAGGGATCCTCTTGTTCTGAGAGAATCTGTCCATCCTATTCCTTGTAGCAATCTCAGTAAAACTGTAGTTGTCTTACAATGCGAAGAACCTGTCACAGATAGTTGATAATCATTGCACTATTACTGCGGTGGTAAAATCGATTTCTAAGAGTCTTATTGCATTGCATGTATGTGTGGAAGGTTGATCAACTTTTAATAACTACTTCATCATCACCATTGTTGCTGTTCTTTAAAGTGCTGCCAACTGCATTCCACCATTCAAGTCTGCCAGACATTATTACATTTCATTTGGAGCTATGTCTTATGCTCTGTAAGTATCACCCAACTAGTGGACTAATGCAAATCTTGCATTTTAATTGGCTACGCTACTAGAGGACTATTAGTACTGCAATCAGTGGCAAAAGTAGTTGGGACGCTAGTGTCAGAATGGGCCTGAAAACCTCTCAGACGTCAGAAACTAAGCATGACTGTGAAAATTGCTCTGAAAGCTTCAAAATACAAGTCCCCCCTCCCCCCAATCAATGTTGAAATAGGGAAGGAAATGTATGTTCACTATTAGCAACATTGTTCTTGGGGGAAGAGGGCAATTTTTCAAACTCAGTAAGAAAACCAACTTCAAATGGTGAGTATCCTAAGACTTTTGCCAATGATTGTAGTCCTCGAGTACCGAACAGCGTGACGCTTCCTTTCGAATTATTCCCAAATAAACATTTCTTCAACTTGCATTTGCTAACTTTATTATTGACTTTTTTGTTCGACTAGTTGGGTGACACTAAAATTATTAAGTTCAATCGCGAGATCAAGGCAGGGGTAAGGATTGCACACTTGGTTAGTGGGAGGCATTCTGTGCGAGGGGTCCCGAGCTCGATCCCTAGTGACCTCACCTCCTTGCTTTGACTTCTTTCCAATCTGTGTAGCTCCAGGCAGCTTTAAATACCCTTAAAACGGAGCACTAACGTAAAGAGGGGGGGGGGGGGGGGGGGGGTGGTAAAATGAGCTCACCGTTGGCTTCCTGGGAGAATACCCTCTAGAAAGTAAAGTAAAGGAACTGCCGGCGTTAAATGAGTTGTACCTGTACCTCGGCATTTTATTGACCTTTCCTCTTGTTTGATACCAACCCTATAATCATTAGGACAACGTCAATGATGACGCAGTTTTTCCTCACTTGTTTAACTTTCCTCGTTATCATCGCCATTATTATCATAATCATCATCGTCATCATGATTGACTAAATTACTTCCAAGGGAGCCCGTAAGGTCTTTTAGCTCAAATTACCATATAATACTTAAGTGGACACATGTCACATAAATGGACACATGTCACATAAATGATAGTGGCAGGCATTAATCAACAAACCGGATAAGCGCAAAGTCAACAAATTATACTATCTTTTTACCATAGCCTCACACACACACAATTCCGCTGAATGATGAAATGATATATATAAAATGGATCATATATGAACTGCGGATATGAAATCAAGTGAAGCTATGATCTTCGCAGTTATAAACGCAACTTCACTATGCAATTGCAAAAGTTGCGTTCATAACTGCGAATATCATAGCTTCACTTGATTTCATATCCGCAGTTCATATATGATCCATTTCATATGTCATTTCATCATTGATTCATTCCTCACGGGAACATTAGAACCCACAAATGACCAGCTCCCAAAATCAGTGGCTTCACAGCTCAGTTGGTTGGAGCGTCGCACCGGTAACGCAAGGTCACGGGTACAACCCCCGTTGAAGTCCTGAATTTTTTAAGTTTCACTACGCAATTGCAAAAGTTGGGTTCATAACTGCGAAGATCATAGCTTCACTTGACAATTCCGTTGGTTGGGCATGGTCGAGAGCATTAAACACCACACCTTGTATTAGACTATCGTAAGGGTCTGTTCTGCAAAGCCAACCAATTAAGGTAAGCTAAGCACCAGTCCAATGGCTGATATTCGAGAATGTGATCTCTTTGTTCTTAGATTAGGCAGTTGCTTGTAGACATTTATGTCTGTTACTTAATACGTGACTTGTCACTGGCGTTCCGACAAGTCTCCCTGTTACTCCTCGATTTTAATCCTTTTTAAACTTTTTTTTAATGTCAGTTCAACTCTTGCTGGTACCTACTAGACCTAAGGAAAAATTCGAACTTTCTATAATGAAGGTGGAAAGGATTCAATAATACAATTTACTTGCAACAGTCAAAACCATTTTTGCAGTGTTTTTCATTGGAGGGATGTCAAGCCAAGCGCGAAAGTCGAAGGTGAAATAGACTGAGCAGATGAATAAGGACATTTTGGATTGTAAGAGAAAAGCTAAAGATCTTGTGCCGTCTAAGAATCCTTCCTGCAATGAAAATGGAAGGAAAAGCGGTTAGGTAGATGTCATGAAAGAGCTTTGGGACGAAATGGGATCCGGCCATTTACAACTGAAGAGTCAAAACCTCTGGGATCGGGCTTCACGACTAGAAAAAATGAACAACGGTAGAATGGATGCGAAAGGAACTTTATCAAGTGTCTAGTCGTTCTAGCGCTGGAGCACTAATTGGGGACACTGTAAACTGATGTTACCGCGGGGATGAATGTGAGGTCGAAGATAATGCTACGGTAGCGAGGGATATTTCTACCCAAGGTTGTATTGAAAACGAAAATCAAAGTAATTATTCGAAGTAAATAACACTTTTTCCGCTGAAAGGGATCTTGACAGGTACGTAGTAAATTTCTAGAGAGATGAATCAATAGGCGATTCATCGGAGGTGTGTAATGGTGTTCCGGGCCGATTACCAGAATACACGGCAATCAACACGCTGCCGATTGTCAACTGGTGCCTTAATGACGATGGTCATGTCATAACAGTTAGCGGGTCAATTACCAATTATGCGTACAATGAGATTGCAACTTGACGCAAAAACACCCTCTTGGTCCCATATGGTAAAACAGGAAGGGATTTAATCGATCAACTAACCAAGCATGTTAACGATTGGAACAATGGCACAACAATGCATCACATCACACTCAAAGAGGCAATTATTCACCTTGCTCTGGTGCTACAAAACCCTAGCCAAAAATCTAAAGCAAAAGAACACCAACAATGGTGAAATTGACTGTCCTTTGCGTGAGGGGAGAATGATTTAAAGGCGCTTACAAAGAGCAAAGAGACATGATCCACCAAATAAAGCGAAAATTTTCGCTGGGCTAGTTATTGAAGGTCGAATTACGTTTTTTGAGAGGTGATGATGGTGGGGGCGTGCTGCCCTTTACGGATGATGTTATGACGCAACTGCACGACAAAAACCCGGCAGCGAAGGAGGCTAAGCTTGGCACCCTATTGTTTGGTCCGGTAGAGAATATTCCTGATATTTTATATCAGGAAATAGATGGAGAAATTATATAGGAGGGCGCTTTAAGGACTTAAGAGCCAGGGGAACCCTCTGGTATCCACGTGAATAGATTTAAGAGAAATCTAACTTCTAAATCGTTCAAGAAATCAAGTTTCAATCTTTGTAATGCTCTTGCCACACTGACAAGGAGGTTGTGTACGGAATATGTTGATCCTACTTCCATCGAGGCCATACTAGAAAATCGCTTGATTCCCCCGTTCAAAAAAGTGATTACTAAGCCTAAGAAAGAAAATGCTGCTGGGGAGAGAGAAATGTTCAGAGACAACGCAATTAACATCACTGAGCAAGGGCCACAAGCACTTCAACGCAGCTATTGGGTCCAGGTCATTTTGCGGCCTTCACATTTGGACTGTGACATCGCTGGACGTATTTTCTTAGAACGCTTC
Source organism: Montipora capricornis (assembly GCF_036669925.1). NCBI lineage: Eukaryota > Metazoa > Cnidaria > Anthozoa > Scleractinia > Acroporidae > Montipora > Montipora capricornis. The sequence goes on along the minus strand of NC_090895.1, from coordinate 22,549,054 downwards.
TGAGACATTCATGATCTGATGGAACCGCTAGAGTGCACAATCTTTGACATACTGATACCTGCCATCACGGGCATAACTGCTCACAGAGTGAGCGAGATCTTTTGGATCTACCAGTACGGCTGGTGGAAGGGGGAGGGGGGCTGGGTTTTACGAACCCTAGAAAACAAGCGGAATCAGAGTAAGCAGTGTCAGTTAAGATAATTGCCTCGCTTGTAACGCAGAAAGTTTTACAAGCACACGAGCCTCTGGATAACACTGTAGTAAGAACTTTGCATCAAATCGTGCATAAAGAGAAAGATGAAGCTTGGCAGGAGTGGCGTGAAAATGTAAGAAACTCCTTTTCAAGTAAGACTAGGAAAGCCGCTGATCTTGCTATGAAGAAAGGCGTATCAAGCTGATTGACAGTAATCCCGCTTAAGGACATGGGCTATACTCTCAATAAGAGGGAGTTTAGAGATTCCGTTGCCTTGAGGTATGATTGGCAAAATCAACGATATCCCTTCGGTCTGTTTCTGTGGGGATAAGTTCAGTGCTGACAATGCTATGATATGCAGACGAGGGGGCTTTATTATCCAACGGCATAATGAGCTCCGTGATCTCTAGGCCGAAATGCTGAATGCCATGTTTCATGATGTTGAAGTGCAACCATTCCTAAAGGAGATAAATGGCGAAGTCTTACCAAGAGGTTCTAATAGAGCCCATGGCGCACGACTTGACATTCACGCACGTAGATTTTGGGCAAGCCAAGGTTTTGCTTTCTTTGATGTCCGGGTGTGCCACCCAAACGCAGAATCCTACGAAGACCTTACGCCCCATTAGTATGAAATCTATGCGCGGTCTCTACAATGATAGTCCTCTGTATGGTCAAAAAAAAAAAATATATATATATATATCTTATTTCCTTTCGTAACTTACAAATTATGTTAACAGACGCAAGACTTAAAACAACTCCATATCCATTATCAGCCATACATCTGTACGATCCAGCGTCATTGAACTGTATCCTTACAAGATTGAAAACGGAACCAGTGGCATTTACCAACTGGTTAGTGGTGGCACCTTCTCTTGTCCATATGATGTTTGGCAATGGATCACCAGACACTTCGCATGTAAGTGTTAAATTTGATCCAATACCATTTCGAGTTTTCCTTGCAGGCAGTGTAATCATCCTTGGAGGAACTAGATAGTAGGAAGAAAACAATCATTTTCTGATGAAACATGTTAATAATAAATATTTTTTTATCATAACATTGCAATAAATATATTTATTATATAGCTTGTGTTTGTAGCCGATATAACGCGCGGTCTGATTGGCTAATTGTGACTGAATTGTAGGGCATTATTCTCCCGTAATGCCCACGGGCCGATTGCGGGCTTGCAAATACAAAGCAAAAGGTAATTAAAAAGCCATATAATAAACAACTTACTAACCTCACTTGCTCGGGACCGTATTGGGGAATAATGGCCCTCGGTCGTTTTTGTACGGACCTCGCTGCGCTCGGTCCGTACTGCCACGACCTAGGGCCAATATTCCCAAGTACGGCCCTCGCGCTCGGCTAGCAAGAAGTTAGTTATTGCTAAAGATATGGTGCAAAAAAGTTGAATAGGTTATTGGATCATAAAGTGTGTAGTACGTTGGGATATTTTTACGAGTCTCGCTGTATTTTGGCGAGTCAAAAATACAAGAGACGATGGAAAATAGGCCACGATACTATACACTTAATGATCCAATAAGCTATTTATTATCAGTGAGGGTAAAAAGAGGAATGAGTTTGCGGAATGGCATAATTATGCAAAATGCAATATATGCAGAATTATGACTCAAAGAAATAAATTCAACTTATTTGAAGGAACCTCCAGTTTCCAGTTTCCCGTTTCCCAACCGCGCGCTCCGAACAAATCTCCTTAGATCGTTCTCTGATTGCTTCTGCCAGTCGAAGGTGGTCTTTTAAACTTGAAATGACGGGGAAACGTTTAGGCATTTTAGGTGGCGAGAATGAATTTTTTCTTTTTTTACCCTTTTTGTAAGCAGTCCTTTTTGTTTGCTTGGGGAAGCAACGCTGCTAGAGTTGTTCTTAGTCAGCTTTACATAAGTTAACTTATAAACTTTATTTGTCCATATAACTTAATGAATGTGTTGCAACAAATGCTAGGTGCGATAAGACCCGAGGGAAGACCAGATTCCCTTTTTTAAGAAGGGAGTGCTATTCGCAGAAAAAGCTACAACACGGTCGCGAAGTCCCTCGAGCTGGAAGGCTTCGATTCATCCCAACTTGAATGCAACGGCTTGAAGGAGGTACAAATGTCACTTTATTTATTTTCTTTCAGTCATCGTTTAGTGTTGTCACACGTCCTGAGTCTTTATAAAGAACATTTGTTTTGAACTCTTATCTCAACAGTTACGTCGACAGAAATTACCGCCTCTTTTTTATTACATCTTTGAGGGTCCTTGATAGAATTCTTTAATCCCGCCATTCCATTCCATTCCAAAATTTTCCCTTCACCCCGAAAACCCGAACTTTTTTTATCGGCCAATCTCGATCCCGGTTAGGACATCACAGCACGATGTCAAGACCTCTTCGTCAATAGACCCATGTCACTCAATGTCGAAACAAGATTTTTCCCGTGCAACCTCTTAGTCAGAGTGAGGCTAGAAGGGCAAGGACAACGGACTCCAAAATGGCCGCACAGTAATACAGGTGAATTACAACAACAGTTGATTTAGAATACGCCTTGTTAGTCGTTCAACCTTCATGATCCAATTGTCCTTTAAGTCCCTCTGATGCATATTTTTTTCCCCATTTTTTAACTTTTCGTTTAAATATCTGGCAAACTAGTCCTTGATGTGCACACGCACTTCAAACCTACTGAAACATTTTAGTACACGCACTTCTGCTGGTGCCACCACCCAGGAGGCAAAAAAGGCTTCATCAAAGACGAGGCCCTGAGATTTCTAAGAAAAAAACTCTTCTAAAAATATATTTGAAGAGCTCATCCAAAATTTTAAATCACGCCTACGTGAAAGAGCTTATCCCGCGAATCTTGTTCAAAGGACCCTCTCAGAGGTGCAATTTAAATCAGGAAACTGGCACAAATGTTGCCTTTCGTTCAGTACAATGGGCCTTATTCATGTAGCGGCAATATTGGCCATTGGCAATATATTTCGTACCCCGAGCCTCGAGTTGAAATGTTTGGGAACGAGTTTCGGTGGTGCAAAACCAAAGTTTACAATCCCTTGGGACTCAACATGGCCGCCCTTGTGATTAAGGCCCATACCACCCAACAATGACGAACTTAAAACAAATCGTGACGAAAGACTGACATTAATAGACAACCTTTGCTGAAAAAAATCTTCAAAACCCCGCCCCTCATAAGTTACAAAAGGGGGCTGTCAATCAAAGATATACTCGTGAATTATTGGTTTTCACTCGCGTGATCAACAGCCATACTTTTCAAAGAAAACAAAAGAAAACGTTTGCATAATAATAGAGTTAAATTCCCGGAGGATTTGTTCGGGGCTCCAACATGGTCGCCGTTTCTTTGTTTAGGGGCTCCAACATGGCGGCCGTGACGTAATGTGTAAAACCAAGAATAGGCTTTTATAGGTTGTGCTGGCATAATTTTTGGCATAATTTGAGGAAACTAGCGTAATTTCTGCTGATTTCTAAAAAGTAGCACTGCTAGCATAATCGGTATATATCGACAAGCCTGAAACTATTTTTGTTCAATGTTTTAGCCGCATTCGCGGTATGGTAACAGAGAGAGAGCCTCTCTATAAGGCTGGCAGTATGGCACCAGATGACGGGACCGGAAGTTGCCAGATGATGTTGGTCACAGTACCTCTCATTTGCAAGTTTGCGAAATGGCGTCAGCCACGCCGCCCGATAACTTGCAGCTAGACACCTTTCTAGAACAAGCAAACATAGCCAGACACCGTTGTTCAAGATAAAGAGATCATGATCTCTTGCCAAGGCAAAGAAAGCAAAATACAATAGAAGAGGAGCTTGCGACACCAAAAACGTATTGCTACACGATCGGGATAAGTTTTTTTGGACTTATTTCGCTCATTTTGCAAAAGAAATCATTTTAAGTGGCATAATCTGGAGGTTTCCTTCAAGTAAGTTAAATTCATTTCTTTGATTCATTCTGCATACATTACATTTCGTATGATTATGAAATTCCGCAAATTCATTCCCCCTTTTACCCTCACCGATTTATTATTCAACTTTTTTGCACCATATCTTTGGCAAGCGAATTGTAAACAACCGAGAACGGGCGACTGATTTATACGTGACAAGCGCGCGGCAAACGTTAAAACCCCAACTGGTCCAACTGATTTTCTAGTGTTGAAATGACTAAGTGTACAAATATCCGGCGTGGGATATTTGTACTCGATTCGTGCGTTTTTTGTACAATAACTAATAAAGATGGATAATAATGAATGCTACTCCAGCAGTTACAAAAGAAAGCGTAAAAAAATTAGGGTTGAACGGCATTTGAATCCATGACCTGTGCTCTTCTATCCCTGTGTAGTTACTAATCCAACTAAATAGAGAAGTGGTCATTCTCTGAGTTCGTAATAAATCCGTAGAGAATACAGCTATAAAGAAATTATAGATAAAAGAAATATACTTGAGGCGGGGAATTACTTCTCGAGTGCAAAATTAAAGTGTTGGGCAGCAACTCAGCACAGCTGTGCGCTCAACTCCCTTCTTTCTCTATCGAACCACAAACTTAATTGACTTTATAGAGAAATTTTCATTACCAAACAGTACCTGCGGAGAAAAAAGGTTTCACGGTTACAACACAGCCGAACGTTTACCACACGAGAGGAATAGTGAACCAAGAGCTGTCTTCGTAAAGCAAAATAATGGATAAGCTAGAATCGAGATCGATAAGGCGAAACAAAATCAACAGGTCTAGGACGAGTGGACAGGTGGGCTGTCTCACAAATATGAATATGAAGAATTACCTAAAGAAACACGGTGTGGGGATATTCTTAGGTCTTTTCGTCTTGTAATAAGTAACATCCCATGTTGTTTTGCAACTTTATAACGCCAACTTTTAAGGTTTTGTCGTGGACAAAAAAACGTTTCTCACCTTTCACGTCAAGAAAGACAGAGTCATCCCAATTTACCAGTATGCCTTGCGCACCAAGACAACTCACTGTGATAGAGTATATATTCCTCACCATTCTTCACGTTCAGCAACTGCAGGGTTGCGGTTTGGCGAGGGTTGTATTTGCTGCGAAGATCTGGATCCTCTACTCTAAAGTCGGTAGAGATTCCAGAACCCTCGCAACCGGTAATGATCAACTGTCTAAGATTCCCCGTTTCTCAACTTTCACGTCAACGAATGGGACTAGGGCATAAGATTAATGTCTTAAAAGAGGGCGCGAAAGCATAGTACATGAGAAATGACGTTCTACCGCAAACAAAATACTTTGGTTCTTTAGCTTTTACATGTTATAAAGCAGTAAATATCAACTTGAAACGAGTGGTTTCTCACCTTTCACGTCAACAAAGACCGAGTCAAACGAAGTTCTCCCTCTGCCTTGTGCGTCAAGGTAAATCACTCTGATAATGTACACATATTCGTCACCATCCTTCACGTTCAGTAACTGCAGGGTTGCGGGTTGACGAGGATTGTATTTGCTACGAAGATTTCGACTCACTCTTGTAAAGTCGGAACCCGCGCCGAATCTCGATGCTATCGTAATTTCATCGTTTGTCCCTTCGTCTTGCCTCTTTCTGACTATGTTGACAGAAACGATTCGGGCCTCTGGTTCACTGTATTCCCACACAAGATCCACGTTGGTATTGTTAACCTCATCAACCACGATAAAAGGATCACCAGGAGTTTTTGTCCAAAATTGAGCCTCTGAAATGATGAAGCGGAAAAAACATGATCAAAGATCCACAGACAATGACAAAACAAAACACAGGATTTTACTTTCTTGACTATTCACTCAGTGACTTTTAGTTGACGTCTTAACTGATATCTTCGATGATGTTAAAGTCAAAACGAGTGTCAAAATCCAACCTGTAACACTTGGGAATGATACCACCATTTTGAAGGAAATTTCTTAACAAACGATTGTGCAATGATCTGTCGATCGACTCGGGGAGCTTACTTTAGACAGGCTGTCGGCTGTTCCAGCTCTGGGTAGCAACCTAAAGGGACCAAACAGATGAATATAAATTGTCTACAACTGGTTTGGTAAAATTAGACGAGGAGTAACTGCAGCTGCCATTTTGACCGCGTCATTGGAAAACTGTGGAGTTATCTTTAAGGCTGGTTACGCTGTTCGCGGAAAAAAAACTCAAATGATTCGTTTAAGCAACAAGGCTTGCATATATTAGACGACATGAAAAGTCGAGAGCATTATACATAAAATAAGGGAATGATATTCTTGCTTATTGGGACAATTTGGGCAATCGTTGTTGGATAAGCCTGAAGTCAATTGAATTTGTAATTAGCATTGTGGACAAAGGCAATAGCTGCTGCGCTGTTAAATAAATGATCGATTCTGGATCCGTTGTGGATCTCACTATATGTGACATGTTCATTGACACTTTTGATCAGTCACCATAGCCTCCGCTATGTGAAGTTTTTGCTGCTGTTTGCAAGTGCGTATAAACTACGTGTTCTTAATCATTGGTGTCACTACTTACGATGTGTCTTGTTACAATAGTCAAGCTTTCTCTTAAAAATAAGGCTACAACTGTCGCACCCAGTGCTTAAAACACCTTGTTTTAAGTCGTTGATGATTTTGGTCAGTCCTAAAGACTGTAAGTTCCACAAGATGTCGAATACGTACAACGTCGAGCTGACGAAAGCAAAGGAAAAATATTTACCCACCTGAAGATACTTACGTCTGTAACGTTATGGAGAGAAAATGATCGATTATGGAAAACCGCGACTAGTTCAAGCTATTGTCATTGGATTGCATATTTTCCTCTTACTCAGTCCTGATGGTGTGAATAAGTGATAACATCATCATTAGTCACTGTGCTGGTGTAGCCTGAGATACACAGTTTTCGTAATAGTTTATTATTCTCGGCTTATCTTTGAGACAATGAAGGCTGATTTCCTTGCACTAAGGAATATAATTTTATGCGATTTCAGAGAACTGGATGTTAGCTTTTGGTTTATTCAAGATTTCTCCTATTCACTTTGACGTTGAATTTTTTTTTCCAAATGTTGAACTGAAACATTACCAAACTTTGAAATTCCACTAGATGCATCCTTGCTTTGGTTTTCACTGTCTTTTTCCTCTCTACATTGATATTCTACTTTGTCTTCCGCATAATCAATATCGATTATATTAAATATATAGTGTATCTAGAAGTCCTTGAATATTTCAAGAGTACTTCCTTGATGATTTGGTTCCTTTAGGAAGATAGTCCAACCATTGCAACACTCAAAACCTCATATTTTCAACGCCTTCAAGTCTAAAATTCTAACGTTTGCGCAAATTAACATGTAATGCAAATGAGAAAAACTAACCGTGAAAAGGGCTATTCCTCAGAATAAGTTATAAATGAATATTTGATTATTCACCCAGGCCACTCTCGGTCAAACGTTTGATTTATATAAAATTGGGCAATACGACACTAGAGCCACATATTGCAGAGTCACGCCAACGCAATATCAATTCCTATAGAGAAAAAATGGAATTGAAAGGCCACCTAAAGACAAAAGATTCACCAAAAGAAAGAAAAAAAAAGGCTAAACATTTCTTGAAAGAAAAACGGAGAAGGAACTCTTTCCTTTCAGGAAACAAAGATCGGTCTAAGTCGAAACAATTAACAAAAGAGAACAAAAGATAATAATTCGAAGACAATGGGTTTACAGTAACGGCAAACTCTTCACAGGAAACAACAAGAAAGTAGTTCCAAAAAGGGAAATGTTTCAAGTCTTAGCCCAAGCACACAATCGAATTTCTCACAGCGAACAGCGAATTACGCAAAGTGGCTTCAAGAATTATGCTCATTGTTATTGTTTATTAATTATTATTGTTATTATTATTATTATTATTATTATGCTTATTCTCCAGGTACTCCGTTTTCTCCCCTTCTTAAAAACGAACATTTGATTTGATTTGCATGAATTGTTGATTTCAGTTTACAGAGTCCCAATTAGTGCTCCAGCTCAAAAGACTAGACACTTAAAGATGAATTTTGAAGTTCCCTTCTTTTTCCGCCTGCGACAACAGCACACACTAGGCAAGCTAAAAACTGTCAAAACTGATGAAGTGTGAAAAATTGATCACGAACTAAAATCCTTTTTTTTTTTTAGCATCAGCGTGGAGAAAAGAAATTTTTGCTTCGAAAAACTTAGTATTTTTTTATCTTCGCTTTCAATGCTACGTCGTTTACGTATTCCAGTGTTTGTCGCTAATATCAAAGCGAGGAAACCTAGAACACGCAGGTTGTTATTTTTTATTGTTTTTGTCTACTTTAATCCGCTTTTCTCTTTATTTTGCAGTGGAAGCAAAATTGCAGAAGACAAAAGAAGAGTCTACATCCCTCAGAGAAACCAGGAGCAAGTTATCATAGTTGAATTCGTTTTCTCTTATACTATCTGGCTCATGGACAAAATAATCAATGATCTTCAATAGACCCCCTTCTTACGCCAGATTAGGTATTAGGTATTGCCCTACCTCTTGTTTCTGCAACTGCATATTCTTCCAACTGGGTCAATTTGGTAACGTGAATAACCCGTTGGACCCAATAAGTTTGCTAAGCGCCCAACTCAAAAGCCAATGTTGAACTTCTCTTCCCTTTGTTCTTGCTTGCTTCATTCTAATGTCAAACTTCAGCCACTGGTGAATCTATCCCCGTTGCAGTTCTGGGGACACGTAAAAAGAAGATCCAAAAAGAAACGTCGAGGCTAGGGATTAATTCATATATGACCCAAGTTCTTTGGAAGGTGTGCTTGATTTGATGGCTGCACAATTGCAGTTTTTAAGATACCTCTTCCATGGAATAGCAGTGGAGATGCCCAATAATCTTTTTCATCATCGCTGATGTTTCCCAAGTTCATCAGGTAAAGTATTTGTAAGCAAATGGACCTTTTCTGCTTTATTCATGTAAACGAACTTAAATTTAGCCTCTTATTTCTGATTTGCCAAAAAAACCCTGTTTAACAGATATTTAAAAGAAAGGGTTTCACGCTTTACCTCTTGCCGACGGGGGTACTTTTATGTGCATATCTTGTTGATCTGCGCATTGAATGGGAAGAAGACTATAAATTAATATTAGCACACCGTTGACCTCAGGTTTGTCAGTTGAATTACTGTTACGAGATATCGACGTTAAATATGGTCGCTTTACCTTACTTTTATTGTTAGTGCGATATGGAACAATAGGAAGATTAAAATGACGAAATCACGCACGAGTTGAATTTCCAGTTGAATGATTTCTAACATCGAAGATAAACCGAAAATAATAAAGATATAAAAGTAGATGCTAGTATAGGTGTTTTTCAACCAATATCAAGAGACACATAGCAATGCCGGATATAATGTACAAATTGTGGTAGACGAACAAAAGGAGCTAATGAGAGAGAGCTTTTGTTTTCATCCACCAACATGGCGGCGATAACGTAACATGGCCACCTGTAAGAACCCAGAGTGCAGGTCCGACATAATGAGGAATAGATATCGTAGTCCATTCTTTATTGCACCAGAGGAGCCACTTACATGGACAGCACAACCTACTGACCAAAAAGAAGCGGTAGATCGAGATGTGATGCTTACATGGAATTAGTCCCCCAAATGGTGGTGAACAGAAAACCAGTGTGACATGCGTGTAGAACTGATATGGTTGTATGCCTTAATGTGCGATACATTTCAATTTAAAATGGCTTACTTCAGACGTCGGAATTTTTAGCGAATAAGCTAGCGTACTGTTGCAATCCATGTTGCAGACTCACTGACTTGAACAGGACAGCTTGCCAACCCAACAGAAGCAGAAGAGGGCAATAATATGGTGCGTACATGGAGTTACCCCCACACCGCCGATGAACATATCAACGGTCAAGAGTTTTTACTCCATTGAGCGGTCTAAGTTCAATCTGTCATGGTTGGTGTTCGATAGGATTGCTTTAAAAGCTCTTTTTTCTGCTCATTTTAACCCCGCCCCCTTTTCTTCATGAAAGACCAAGATTGAATACAGTAAAGACACTATCTCTGGCACCGTCATTGCTGATCTGGAAATGAATTTGACATTTCATGGTAAGTGCATCAAATTATCGGTGTATCCCATTACTTACACAGGATATAAGAAAATGGCTTCCATGTTGAAATCATCCAGTCTTTTCAAGCCAATATTAAAACATACAATTTAAGAACTTAGGGTCAGCCTCAACTGTAGACTCGAATGTGCAGAACGACAAAGCATTGCAAATGTCACAGCTTCGGCTTATTGACAAAGTACGACTTTGATTAATAACAAAAAACGTTCTTACATTACTAAGACAGAAAGGAAAGTTATAGAATCTGTTGAAGCGTCGAGCATTATAACCATGAACTTGATTGGTTCGTAAAATGAAATTATAAACTGGGAAAAAGGTAGCAGGTTATGAACATAACACTACCTAAGTTTAGCAAGGTGTAAAAAAGGTTTTGAAATGTTAGGGTTCTCAACAAATGGATCAGTATCAGTGCAAAGAACCCATCTCTTAAAAATTCATACAATGCGCTTCCGAAACAAAATTATGCGTCTCATGACTTCGATTACAAATGCGCCCTCTATCATCTGTGAAATACTTCACGTGTTGGGAGGTTCGTCGAAGCTGGACCATCGAGATTGCCATCGGTATGCTTGATCGCTGGGACTCTTTTTTGTATAATGTGCATAAGGATATTGCTAAAGAGCTTTAATTGTTAAAATTGTTAATTGTTAAAGATTGTTCACGCTTGTCAGAAAAGGAGCATGACATGCTAGATACCTTATTGGCCAAAATGGCCACTATTTTAGTATTCTTTCGTTTGTGTGTAAATTAGCCCTTGTTGCCTTGTTCAAGGTTAAATACTCTTTTGAAAACTAAGTTTAAGCACGAGGCAACAAGGGCTTTCCAAGCAAACAAACGATTACCAAAATTGGAATTTTGGAATAAGGTGTATTCTGGACTGAAATTTCGGTTCCAAATCCTTTCAGTTCACTCTAACAGCCCTCCGTGTAGTGGGTTAGTATATATTCCAATCATGCGACATTGGTGTTAAGATTTTAAGGCGATGAATGCCATATTACTATTTCATTCGCAAAGACGATTCAAAGAAACTAATCCGTACATTTTCTTTAGAATGTCAACGGTACTTTTATTTTATTTACCTGTGTTTTATTTCTTTGGTGTAGGATATTGGGATACAATAAACAACCCTGTGTGTCTTGGTACCGGCCACGACAACTCCCGGGAACTTTCTTTACGAAGGGTCATGGAAAGAATGACCTAGTGGAGTTGGGATCATCAATTGCTTTACGAGCAGTCCTTTAACTGCCAGTAACTGGGGTTGCTGTGACAGAATACGCGGCGTCCCTACCAATTTTCGGGGAAAATTAAATATCTACATTACAGTCGCAGGAAGAAATGCGTCTTTTTCCAAAATCTTCAGTGTCCATTGATTCTCAATATTTTTACAAGCTCTCCTCCTATAATGAGCATTCTAGTTATTCAACTTTCAGCCCCTTCTTCCGGTGGTAGCCCAGAACCTCGTAAGGAAATCAGGGACTGATACACTGAAGTTTTGTTGAATAGAGAAGAGGGAGAAAACGTAGGTGGAATCTGCGTTGACGTTTTCGTTGAGTATGTTTGTGATTGTGCTCTCGTTATCTTTAGCTCGAAAAATAGTACATACTTCGTCAATGCGATAATTGATACGATAATTGATTCACTGTCTATAAAATTGAAGTAAGTGCATGATCGTTCTAATGGCATGTAAGGGAATGATAAACAAAAGCTTATCAAGAACCCACAGAGTAGGACATTGAATTCACGGTCTGTTCTCTGTGGTATATCATGGATAAACAAGAGCGTTTCAACGGGTTACGACTCCTAAGCTTCTCGTGGGTAAATAAACTATGAATAAGACTTCGACACGGCTTCTCTGCAGATCCACACCCACATGCATTGCCGGACATTATACCCCTGCTGTCTTTCAAAGGTTTGAATTACACAATCGCTTTGATGTACACATACTCTTGCAAGCGCAGTCCTTTCTGTAAAAATGTACCACTCAAAACCACAACATCTCAACTAACAGCGAATCGGCATCGGCTGGAGCTGACCACTACGGATTCTCTTTCCTCTTCAGCATTCATTTTATTTGCTATTCAAATAAAATATGAACACAGGGTTCAATATTCAACAAAGTTTAATAGATTTTCCAGCGACCAAAATCTGGTGCATGAGCAGATCGTGACTGAGCTCCTTTAAATCTAACCTGCAAAGCTTCGGATTGCCGGAAGTCCCCAATTTCTTGTCTATCTTTTTTGCCGAGACCCTTGAAATTAATAATACAATAGTTCTAATCTAACGAAAAAAGTTATTCTTGATTATTTGCTATTTATTTCTCTATTATGCTATATTATTCAAATGCGCACTTAATATGATTGGCATGATGACAGCCAGTAATTAAAGTAATTCGTTTGAAGATCGCCTCACGTGATTATTTCACGCAGCCTCAACGTTGTTAGTGAAAAAATATTGACCCTATGAACCGATATTACTAATTTCTAATGTGACTTTTAAAAGTGAAAGTCACGACAAAGGCTTCTAAGATAAAATGATATAAGCTCCTGTAAACTACAAATGCAGGGCAGTTTGCGATGTAAAGATAAAATCCTTGGCTTGATTAAAATGAAGAAATACCAATCTAAGCTGCTCTTACTAAAACGTCAAATCTTCCACATTTTCGTAAAGGCTCTTGTCGTAGTCTTTCATTCTGATGAGCCTCTGTGAGAAAATAACAGGACAACAAAGTAACTGGACGAAGATTTTAATTAAAAACTAAAAAAATACATGCCCAAAAGAAGACCAAAGATAAGAAATGTAATAACCTAAGAACTTATAATAATAATAATAATAATAATAATAATAATAATAATAATAATAATAATAATAATAATAATAATAATTTGTGAACTTATTGTGCGCAGCTTAACATGAGAATGATCAGCTGCGCATTACAGCTGCATTACTTTAAAAGAATTTAACAAAAGATAATGCATATAAAAACTAAATAATATATATGCATGAAAGTAAGAATTGAAGTGTTAATATGAGCCTTAAAACTGTTCACATTAGTAATCTCACGAAGTTTTTTTGGAAGAGAGTTCCAGAGCCTTGGCGCTGTTACCATAAAAGCTCTATCACCTAACGTCTTCGATCGAACAATTGGCATAGAAAGTAAAATACTACCTGAAGATCTAAGGTTATTTGAGGACGATTTAAATGTTATTAAATTGCGTAGATATTTAGGAGCAAGGCCGTGAACTTGTCTGGATATTGAAAAGGACGATTTACTGTTACGTTATTGAGTCATCTCTTGCATATCTCTTAGGATCGCCAACCAATGATATACATTTAACGCACGGATCAATTCTACCGCGACATTTTGGTAGTTGGTAGCTCGTCAAAGAAAGAAAGAAAGAAATAAATAAAAACGGAACGAAGGAAGGAAGGAAGAAAGGGAGGATGGAAGAAAGGAGGGATGGAAAAAAGGAAGGAAGGAAGGAAGGAAGGAAGGGAGGAAGGATGGAAGGAAAGAAGGAAAGAAGGAAGAAAGCAAGGAAGGAAGGATAAAAGAAAGGATAGAAGGAAGCAAGGAAGAAAGGATGGAAGGAAGAAAGGATGGAAGGAAGGAAGAAAGGATGGAAGGAAGGAAGAAAGGATGGAAGGAAGAAAGGATGGAAGGAAGGAAGGATAAAAGGAAGGATGAAAAAAAGGAAGGAAGAAAGGATGGAAGAAAGAAAGGATGGAAGGACGAAAGGATGGAAAGAAGACAGGAAGGAAGGAAGGATGGAAGGAAGGATGGAAGGAAGGAAGGAAGGGAGGAAGGATGAAAGAAAGGATAGAAGGAAGCAAGGAAGAAAGGATGGAAGGAAGAAAGGATGCAAGGAAGGAAGGATGAAAGGAAGGATGAAAGGAAGAAAGGAAGGAAGGAAGGAAGGAAGAAAGGATGGAAGGAAGAAAGGATGAAAGGAAGAAAGGAAGGATGGAAGGGAGGATGAAAGGAAGAAAGGAAGGAAGGAAGGAAGGGAAGATGGAAGGAAGGAAGAAAGGAAAGAAAGAAGGATGGAAGAAAGAAAGGATGGAAGGAACGAAGAAAGGAACGAAGGAAGGGAGGGAGGATGTAAGGAAGGAAGGGAGGAAAGGAGAATGGAAGGAAGGAGGAAAAGATGGAAGGAAGAAAGGAAGGAAAAAAGAAAGGGAGGATGGAGGGAAGGAAGGAAGGGAGGATGGAAGGAAGGAAGAAAGGAAGAAAGGAAGGAAGCAAGGGAGGAAGGGAGGATGGAAGGAGGGAAGGAAGGAAGGAAGGAAGAAAGGATGGAAGGAAGAAAGGATGAAAGGAACAAAGGAAGGAAGGAAAAAAGGAAGGAAGAAAAAAAGAAAGGAAGGGAGGATGGAAGGAGGGAAGGAAGGAAGAAATGAAGAAAGGATGGAAGGAAAAAAGGAAGGAAGAAAGAAGGGAGGATGGAGGGAAGGAAGGAGGGAAGGAGGAAGGAAGGATGAAAGGAAGGAAGGAGGGAAGTAAGGATGGAAGGAAGGATGGAAGGAAGGATAGAAGAAAGGATGGAAGGAGAAAGGAAGGAAGGAAGGAAGGAGAGAAGGGAGGATGAAAGGAAGGAAGGAAATGAGGATGGAGGGAAGGAAGGAAGGAAGAAAGGAACAAAGAAAGGGAAGGAGGATGTAAGGAAGAAATGAAGAAAGGATGGAAGGAAAAAAGGAAGGAAGAAAGAAGGGAGGATGGAGGGAAGGAAGGAGGGAAGGAGGAAGGAAGGATGAAAGGAAGGAAGGAGGGAAGTAAGGATGGAAGGAAGGATGGAAGGAAGGATAGAAGAAAGGATGGAAGGAAGGAAGGAAGGAAGGAAGGAAGGAAGGAAGGAAGGGAGGAAAGAAGGAAGGAAGGAAAGAAGGAAGGAAGGAAGGAAGGAATGAAGGAAGGATGACATGATGGAAGGAAGGACTGCCGGAAGGAAGAAAACTTTCTTTTTTTCGTTTGAACAAGAACGATAATGCTTCGTACGTTCAAAAGTTTGTGAGCCTTTACTTCGCTCTTTTTAAATGAAACTTTGCTATCAGCGGGGTGGAAACCCTAATTTGGGTTCGAGAAGGTATCTTTGGTATCATGGAAGTTTCATTTCACTGATCCAGTGATGAACATATTTGCAGATATCTACGTCTCGAGAGTTGGATAGACTTCATGGGTCCGCTTTGACTCAAAATATTACCTTTATTACCTTATGTTGGTTTTCCATCAGTTTTATTTCGCGTCGCAGCTGTTCGAACGATGGACAGTGGCCGGGTTCCTGTTGCCAGCAGTTTAGCATGATCAAGTACCTGAAGAAACAACCATGATCATTATCATCATTATTATTGTCGCCGTCCTTGTCGTCTTCGTCATTGTCGTCGTCGTTACCATAATCATTTCATTTTCACTTCCCAGAACCGAAGTTCCTATTCCAGTTCTTTTTTCTGTTCTTTTAACGTTGCATCGCCGTCATCATAAAGAGGTTAGCAGAGTTCATTTCAGTTTTGAAAGTGAAACTACCAAAAACATCGCTAAGTAAAACTTACAGGGCATTATCCACATGGTTCGGCTTTGGCATCCGATATCCCTTATGCAGTAACTCGATCAGCGTTTGAGCTTTTGTCTGTGGATAGGGAGTTCCACCTGAGTGGAAAAACGACACCCACATCTTAAAGGAATGAAGCTACTTTAAGTTAAGCAAAGCAGCCGAAAGGTATTCTAGCACGGTAAATCAATTAATTAAACGATTTCAAGCGTGAGACTCACCTATGGTAAATATCTCGTAAAGTACCACTCCAAAACTCCAGCTGCGTCGAAAAAAATATCAAAGTTAATTAAATAGCTTCTATTCTAAGATGTCACTTACACTAAGCTGATGGAATGGGGAGAGCACTCACCTCCCACCAATGTGGCCCGGGTTCGAGTCCCAGACTCAGTGTCATATGTGGGTTGAGTTTGTTGGTTCTCCTCTCTGTATTGAGAGGTTTTAATCTGGGTAGTCCGGTTTTCCCCTCTCCTCAAAAACCAAAATTTGATTTGATTAGCGTTGAATTTTAATTTCAACTTAGTGCTCCAGCGCTAGAAGATTAGAAACTTGAATAAAATTCCTTTCCTTTCCTAAAATCGGGTAAACACATGACACCGGCAAACACACATGGTTTTCTGGGTAGGTTGAACTAAAACCAGGAAATTATACGAGTTCGCATGATAACACACAGCTTTAATTCGGCTTGCTTTTTAATTGGTTAAGAAGTGGTGTGGGATTCTGCTATTAGTTTTCAAGCACTGCACTAAAAGCGTGGATCCAATGTCAAAGTAAATCGTGGAAACTCAGTTTTGGGCTCTCACCGACAATTGCTAATGATTAGCACAAATTCTCCCTACTTACACACCACTCTTGGTAGTATAGCGTCCGTGCATAAGAGCTTCGTAAGCTGTCCACTTTACTGGGATTCGCCCCTGAGTAACAATCAAAAAACAAAATAGGTTAAAAAAAACCTTTTACCAAAATATAACATGGGCAACAAATACTATCAATTAAGACGCACCAGTCTGTAACAGTTTTACAAAGTATTATTGCATTTGAGAAAATCACCAGTAAAAAAATGTAAAATGCAATACCCGAAGCCATTCAATCAAATAGTTAACTCAGGAAATGTAATGGATGCCCCGAAAACCAAGATGTTCTATTTGGTTCCATAATATTGTCGTTATGTGAAACAGTGTGGTACAGTTTATCCCTCTAATAAAACATTCCCTCTGCGTTGTAAAAAAACAATTTGAGCCACCTTAATTGCCAAATCGTGTTTAAATATGTGATCAACGAATTTCATGTTATACAGACCGCTGTCTTTCTCTCATAAACATCATTTTCCAGATAAACGTCCCTAGCCATTCCAAAGTCTGTCAATTTGCACCTTTCGCTTTCTCCAACCAACACATTACGAGCAGCAAGATCTCGGTGAATTATCTAAAATAACATTAACAAGCTCTTTGTTCAACTAAGCAAACATCGGCTATCAAACTTTTGTCAAAGCCTTTCCTGGCATGAAATGTCGTTACATATCCTACACTGAAGACATTTCAACTTTTCCTGATCCGGGTCAAATCCATTTTTTTTCGACGGAGAAGGGCAATAATATAAGTAAACTAATTGTATACCTTTAAGTTCAAGGACATTTTTAATAAAAGATAAAAGAGAAAAGAGAAAGCTAACGATAAGACAGAAAAGGAAAAAGCAAGTGTAACACACGTGCTACAAAGACAGTCAACATTATGACTACTGAATAAAATAATACCTGGAGGGTGCTGTTACAAAAGATTGTCTAATTGGCATCTTACGAATGTATAAATAAAATACAATATAATTCCAGTACTGTCATGGAACAAATTAAAAATCCTGCTGTTGAACTGTACTGCAATTAAAATCTAACGGACCCATGCAATATGTGCTCAGTGCGTTAGTAGAAGCTATAGCGATGTATTCCTATCAACAACTTGGGGTACGAAAAAACGACACCGGACATTTTTAAATTCCGAGAAGCGACTTGAGACCTGTTCCCTTACCTGCTGGGTCACTTATTTGAACAGTTCGAAATTTATATATGCATGAGTGATGTTTTGGAAATTCCGTATCTCAAAAATCGACGTGCCGTTACGGGAGTCAGATTACAGAACAGTCAAAACTTCTAATCTATCTACTAATTTTGAGTTATACGAACACAACATGTAAGTTTCTTTATAATACACTGAACAATATTTTCTTCACGCTTGATCCTTCTTTTCCACTGTCCTTGTTAATATTTCCTTCAAGAGTTTTTGTTTTGAATTTTGCACCTGGCAAAATGACCGTCGACCAATTTTAATAATAGAGATAAAGAAACAAACAGCGGTCACAAACATTTTCATTTTAAACTTGACGTTTTGTATGTTGCAGCATACATCATCAGAAGTGACGGTTAAAACTGTTACACAAAATTTTGGAAAACTAGAGCGAGGCACTGGTGATAACAAAATCGTAACTTCCGGTAGTTGATACTTCCGGAAGAAATTAATAAAGAAAAAGCTTCTCACTACCAATGTTTTCATTAAGAGAGGGTTTTAAGTCACTGATTAAAAGCGTTTCTTTAATTTTACACTGCAAGTCGGACTCTCCAGTTGCGAGAATTTTAAAATGGTCCCATTTGATGTTATGACCGGTAGAAATTGTATGGTCTGCAACAGCATAGGCGTGGCCGACTTGTGTAAGAGCTTTGAAATGCTCGGACTTCCTGTCATGCAATCATCTTTTTGTTTTGCCGATGTAGAAGGAATCACAGTCCCAACAACTGGTTTTATATACTATTTTTGACCTTTGAGAACGACTGAAACGATCTTTGTAAGGAAAAAAAGACTTAACCCTGCAAGTGTTTTGAAAAATAACCCTAAGATTGACACAGCCATAAAACTTACTAATACAAGATTTAACACGTCGAGTAAGAGTTTCACTTTGAAAGCCCGAAAAAGGCAAGACAAGAATGATATCTTTCTTAGGAACAGTGGTGACAGGTTTAGCAGACCTGTTCTTATGTCTGTTCAAAACATCATTAATGTTATAACAAAGAACGCCTCTTGGGTAACCATTTTGAAGGAGAGTTTTCTTTAGGTCGAAGAGAGTCGACTGTAACAAGGAAGAACTCGAGCAGATGCGTAAGCAGCGATAGGTGAGGGTGCGGATTAAATTTATTTTATACTTTCTAGGAGTGAAAGAGTCCCACTTGGTGTAGAGGCCAGTGAAAGTTGTTTTGCGATGTACTGTTGTTGTGAAATTGTTGAGATTGCGCTTTATGCGGACATCTAAAATTGGTATCTCCTGGTTTTCTTCAAGTTCCATTGTAAATTTGATATTAGGATGTCTGGTGTTCAGAAAAAGCAGAAAAATGGCCGCAGTGGCTTCACTGTCGAACAACGAAAATGTGTCATCCACATATCTAAACCAAATGGAGGGACGAGAATCTACATTAGCCAACCATTTCTGTTCAAAGTCACACATGAAAATGTTAGCTAATACGGGGCC
>NC_090895.1:22507241-22522241 GCF_036669925.1 Montipora capricornis | reverse complement strand
TATGCTCTTGCCGATTGTCTGGTCGTAAGGTGAAGCTATTTTCAAGCAGTCAATCTCTACATAACAATCGACATGATGTTAATCTTGACCGTGGCATTATCAAACCAACATTTCACCATGAGATCTGTAGCATGGGTTTTTAGAATCATTTTTCACACAAGTCATGGCAAAATCATTCATCCAAACACATTCTTGTGGTTTCAAACGCTCTTGCTCCATGTGATAAACGATGCAGCCGCTTCGAGTCAATGAAAAATTGGTACTTAAAAATGTCTTACTTGCTTCTCTGTCATGCTCTATTGATTGAATTCTCTCTTAAGGTGATTGAGGTTGAGATTAAAGGGACTTCTTCGCAGATCGCTCCAAGTGAATGGGGCCTAGTGGTTAGAGCGCTTGCCTTGAGTTCCGGGGAATCCCGGGTTCAAGACATAGTCTGAATACTGGTTGAAATTGTTCCTGGTAGTCCCTGGTTCATCGTGCTCAGCTGCACTTGTAAACAGCCAGTTAGCTTGCTTTTATTGAAGTTGTTGTTGAATGTTCTGTTCTGTCGTGATTGTGTTTCATTGACCCTAAAAGCCCCTACGGTTAGTGGTCAATTAAGTATGTATGTATGTATGTATGTATGTATGTTTGGGAGGCGCCGAGGCCTCATGGTTAGAGTGCTCGACTCGGGATCGACTGGTCCGGGTTCGGGGACATCGTGTCCGGGGACATCGTGTTGTGTTCTAGGGCAGGACACTTTACTCTCACAGTGCCTCTCTCCACCCAGGTGTATAAATGGGTGCCGACGAAGTGGGAATACTGGGGGTAGCCCTGCGATGGAGTAGCATCCCATCCGGGGGGGGGGGGGAGTAGAAATACTCCTAGTCCCTTCATGCTACGGAAACCGGAGATAAGCGCCGTCCTGATGGGCCTTCTGGCTGGTAAACAGAGAGCTTACCTTTAAGTATGCCTTGTATTGTAATTCCACATGATCAGAAAATTGTTTTTGATGAAATATCAGCCCAACCAACCACTATTGCCCCTTCCAAATGTGCTTTAACCTATTGACTCCTGGGAGTGAGACAAAATAGATTTTACTCTACCTAACGCCAGACGATTTTGCTCCTAAATGGGGGGCGGTCCAGGAGTCAATGGGTTAACAGTGTGGCAGTCTTCTAAATACAAACTAAAATGAAATAATATAGACTAAAGAGAGAAGCGATCCTCGTATCTATCCTGACAATTTAAGCAATTGTTTTACTGTACCAGTTAGTTTACCAGTTTCAGCACTTGGACTCCTTCAATTCAACTACTGTCTGTGTTGCTTTTATGTGGTCTTATCGACCAGTAGAACATTCAAAAGATTACGCCAAGCCGACCACATTTCTGAAGGAAAAGCCAGACCACAACTCCGGGTAATCCATGCCCTAGTCTTTTTGACTAGTGTGTGGGATCTTTAACGTTCCACAGAGTTTATGAACATTGAAGGGTTGTGAGACTGGGCCTGCGGTTTATAGTCCTTACCCGAGAAGATTTGACAGTCTAACCATTTGCGGATTTAATTACAAGGGCAGTCCTTTTTCCTCAGTTATTTTAAGACCCTGAGTGTTACCTTGGTCCGGTCGGAGTCAACATCACGACCTTCTGCATGGCATCCCAGTGCTCAACCAACTGAGCCACCGGTGCGCAATGGCTGGTACCTGAAAAATGCAGGCGGCATCAACAGGATTCGAACCCATGACCTCTGCAATGCCGGTTGCAAGAGCTATGCAGCCACTCGGTTGGGAGTGGATGAAGTGCGAGGATTACTTTTCTTTTTCGTCTGTAACCCACACTTTAAATATATATTCAACTTATTTCATGCAAAAGAGACCAAAAGAGACCATTTCTTATAAATCCAAGGCAGTTCTTTAATTTAATGGAAAGACAAAAGGCTTCAAAGGCTTCGTTCGCTTGTATCATAAGGTAAATTGCAATGGAATTTGTTCTTAAAGGGAGAGATCAAATTGGTATTTCACCAAAGGGAACAGCCTGTTTTGCCTCTAAGTAGTAAGTAAAGAATTACAAATCAAAGTTTTCCTTGAGTTAGAACAGCAAATCTTCTACATCCTTCCAAGTTTCTGGTTGACTCCTTCATCTTAATAAGCCTCTGTGGAAAAAACAAAAGGGAGAACAAGGGCATAATTAGACAAATGCCTAAGACAACGTACATTAATTACTCATTTCCGGCCCCATGGGAGCTTTGTGTCCAAAGTTACTTCCGGCTCTCTCCCGATTTGGTGTGTTAAGTATACATGCGAACAAAATCGCACTTTAAGAACTGTTTGAAATGATTTTTTACGACAAAACCTCTGCTAAAGGATGGGAAAAATACCAAGGAAACAATTTTAAGCAATTTAAGTACGTCAGCTAGAAAATAACACAAAAATTGAGGTAAGTGAGGACAATGAACATTCGCCTACGAGCCACCATTTCAGCACGTGTTCTTAAATCTACATCAATCTACATCGTGACCGTCTTTTTTGCCTTAAAAACTGCGCTAGATCGTCGAATTAAAATTTTATAATTTGGACTGAAAAGTTCGAAAAGTTTGGTTAAGAGCACCTTCTGAACGCTCTATTCATGTTATTTGATATGCAAAACCTTGATCCCTTTGTTTGTTGTCATAGAGAAATGACACGTGTTGACACATAATTAAGAAATCATAAAAAGAGACCACTTTCATAAATGGAGACCACCTTTACATTCTTTTGTGTTTATGTTTATTAGACTTATTGCCCTCATTTTGTAACAAAAATATTCTTTTGAAATTCGCTGGTCGTAGCAAGGCAAGAAAGGCTTATTAGCATTAAAACACAGGAATTTCTTTTTTGCCCGCCATTATGAAAGAGGTCTATTCACGGATTCTTCTTTTTCTCTTGGTTAACTCAAAGAAAAAAATTGTTTTTCAACTTTTTGTACCAGAACATGTAACTTGGAAGAAATCTCCATTATTCCTCAATTATTTTGAAACATTTTTGCACATTTTTTTTCTTTACGGTTATTTCTCTGAAAAGTCCTTGGTTGTTATGCTGAATTTTTTTTACGGAAAAGTCTATTTTATAACCTTTAAAATTAGATTTTGTAAGCCATATTGCTATAGATGTAAGTCCACAAAATTAATCAGTTTTGTGGGACCATTTGGACCCAAAGCTCTGCGGGAGACTGGAAATGAGCTTTAGGACATTATGATGTAGGTTTATGGACAACTGCTAGTTGTTAAATACGTAATAGTATATATATTTACAGTGCCCGAGGGTCACTCTGATGGCTGCTTCTTGATCAGTACATTGTTCTTCAAAGCATGTTCACTCAAAGTTCTTTTTAGAAAACAAATTTTTTTTTTCTCTTCCAAAAATATACTCTTTGAACATGCCAACATATCATATTACAATCAAAATGGATAGAAATAAAGAGTCATATTGTATTTGATTTCCCGAGAAGATACCACATGTGATTCGAAATAAGATCAATATCCTGCAAAAAGTAAACCTTGGCAGAATCATATTTAAAAGTTGTAATCCTCGAAGGAGTCACGAAGGCTTGCGTTGCTGCTACGAGATTTTGTTAGTTAATTAGATTGTTGAAAAGAGAGCAATAACGCTTTCATACGAAATACACGAAGACCTGTGTTTCCTGTAGTCTGTAGTATAGTTCACTCAAACTGCTCATATTTCAAAGCTTCTAAGTGAAGGGGTTTAGGGGAGATTTTTGGATGAACTGTCTGATTCCCCCTTCCACTCAGCGAGCCGGAAACCCTAATCCCCTTCTTTCGAATCGACAAGGTATCACAGGCAAGAGACCTTGGTAAGCGCCTCAGTTTTGCTGATTGAAATTTGCATGCACATGTCGAGATTTGGCATGTCGTTGTATTTAGTTTACATAATAGTGTGTAATTCATGGTTAATCATTATCATTGCCAGTATTATTACCATTATTATTGTGATTGTCACTGTCATTGCCATTACTGTATTGCCCTTGTAATTTTTACTGCCATTGCCATCACCATTGTGATTGCCACTGTCCCTGTCATTGTCTTTGCGATTGCAATTGTCATTGTCATTGTCATTGCCATTGCCATTGCCATTGCCATTGCCATTGCCATTGCCATTGCCATTGCCATTGCCATTGCCATTGCCATTGCCATTGCCATTGCCATTGCCATTGCCGTTGCCGTTGCCATTGCTATTGCCATCGCCATTGCCATTGTGATTGCCACTGTCACGGTCAATATCATTGCTATTGTAATTGTCATTGTCATTGCCATTGCCAGTGCTATTGTGATTGCCACTGTCACTGTCATTGTCATTGCTATTGTAATTGTCATTGCCATTGCCATTGCCATTGCCACTGTGATTGCCACTGTCACTGCCATTGTCATTGCTATTGTCATTGCCATTGTCATTGCCTTTGTGATTGCCACTGTCACTGTCATGATCATTGCTATTGTAATTGTAATTGTCACTGTCATTGTCAATAGCATTGCCATTGCCATTGCATAGAAAGTATGTACCAACATTCCAAGAATAAAATTGCTATAATTGGTGTGGGTATCACACAAAAATTTATCATCAGGTGCTCAGCGTCCTACACAAAACCTGGAATTTAGCAATTTTACGGCATAAGCCAGTTTAAGCAGCAACGATATCAGCGAAAGCGAGAACGACAGAAAACAAAGACAAAAACAAGAGAAAAAGCAAAAAACAAAGACATGTTGGTACGTTTCTTTGCCTTTCATGTCCAAATTGACCAAATTTGAGCTTTTCTGGAGGACGCGAACACCAGACGATATATTTTTGATTTTCTCTCCACACTTCCACACCATTCATACCATACCATGATGGTGTCGTACCGGTAGCTAATAAATAAATAATTACATAAATAAATTTTCTTAAAACTTACGTTTCTTTGGCCTTATGATGTAGAATGTTACAACTGAAAGGAGCGTGACTACCAATACTCCAACTGGGACTAATGCATATATCAGGACTTTGTTCATGCTGCTTCCTCGAAGCTCAGAAGCAGGCTTGACTGAAGTAAAAAAACGAAAGGATCAACCTCGTTTCCAGGGTCTCTGGCAGATCAGAGAGACCCTGGGAACCAGGTTGCGAAAACATGTATGTCGTCATCTTGTAAACTACTTTCCAAAGTTTATTAGAAAACGTTTTGCAGGTTTCTAAACGGGGATGATGGATCACACGGATCCGATTATGCAATTGTGTGGCCTTTTGTCTCATTGAAGGACAACTGAAAAACAACCTTGACAAGATTTACTGGTGAAGATTGGCCTCTGGCATTTGTATATTTCCACTCTGTGTTTTCAATTAGTTTTAATCAGTTATTTCCTGGAATTGAAGAGTAATCAATACGTACATGTACAATTATTAAAGGGAGGAAAGTAATGGTTTGAAACTAAGAATAGCCAGATGATGAAGAACAATCTCCAATTTACATAAAAGTTGAAGATATTGAATATGCAAGTTGAATGTACTAAACTTTCATGTATTCTATATCATTAAATCTGTGAATTTATAAAATTCCTCTAGTGAACCTAGAGATACTGACTAGTCAGAAATTGAAGAATGTACCTAGACGACCATACTCGTCTCCTGGACTTCTAGGATTTTAATAAGATCGTGTAATGTCGTGATATAAAGAATGTTACTGTTGGTGGGATTCACATAAGATATGGTAATATTTTTTAAAATCTGTTCAGATCTTGTATCAGCTGTAAAAGAAACTCAAGAGCTTGTAATATCTCGATATGAATCTGATAAGATTTACATTGTAAGATATCGGTAACAATATTGCATTTTAATAATATTAATAATGATGAAGATTGATACCATGCTGTAATCGAAGGTCTTGATTACTTTTAAATTATTACAAAAGTCTTAATAGAACTTCGGAGATCTTGAACTGAGCAGTGTCTCCTAGCCCAATTTGTATCAAACATACCGCACGTCAGATGTCGCTTAATACTCGTATAATTAATTCAAGACGACACTTTGTGATGTATTCTATGAGCTGGCAACACTTAAATTTTACAGCTATGAAGACGTCTCCAGTAGCAGGACTTCAACACCATTATCAGCAGTACATCTGTAGCTTCCTGGATCTTGCCTCTCAATGCTACCTAGTGGCATGTTCACAACAGTGTTTTCCGAAGAACGTCTCGTCCATGTGATGTTTGGTGTTGGAAT
Source organism: Montipora capricornis (assembly GCF_036669925.1). NCBI lineage: Eukaryota > Metazoa > Cnidaria > Anthozoa > Scleractinia > Acroporidae > Montipora > Montipora capricornis. The sequence goes on along the minus strand of NC_090895.1, from coordinate 22,516,017 downwards.
CCCGTTAGCTTTACAGTTCAGTATCACATCATCTCCCTCAGTTACTGTTTGGTTCGCAAAGATTTCAATGATTTTTGGTGAAACTACAAGAAGACCACGGAGAGGTGTGAAATAAAGGCCCAAAGCAAAAGATAAAGATAGATTGTATGCTTAAGGAACATTTCATGTCGTCTTCTATAACCTGGTAACACTCACATTTTACAGTTATGAAGGCATCTCCAGTAGCGGGGCTTCCAACACCATTATCAGCAGTACATCGGTAGCCTCCTGCATCTTGCCTTCTGATGCTAGTCATTGGCATGGTGACAGCAACGTTATCAGAACGTCTCGTCCATGTGATGTTCGGTGTTGGATTCCCGTCAGCTTTACAGTCCAGTATCACATCGTTTCCCTCAGTTACTGTTTGCTTTGCAGAGATTTCAATGATATTCGGTGACACTACAACAAAACCAAGGAGGATTCGTGTGGAATTAAGAAACTAAGCAAAGAGTTACTTAGGCATAAGGGGACACTCCGTGACGTACTCTATTTGGCGGCAGCACTCACATTTCTCATTGACAATTATGACGACATCTCCAGTAGCGGGACTTCCTACACCATTATCAGCAGTACATCTGTAGTCTCCTGCATCTTGCGTTCTGATGCGAGCCAATGGCATGGTGACGACAACGTTATCAGAACGTCTCGTCCACGTAATGTTCGGCGTTGGATTACCTTTAGCTTTACACTCCAATTTCACATCCTCCTCCTCAGTTACTGTTTGGTTTGCAGAGATTTCAATGATATTCGGTGAAACTACAAGAAAACAGGTGATGGTGTGAAAACACAGACAAGGAGATTGAGGTTCCAGCATTAAAATGGAAAACTTACTTGGGTTTACTACCAACTGCGGATCAACTGTGAACGGTCCAAGTTCCCCATCAGCTATATCGACATGAAGTGGCTGAAGTGGGTCCATGAGGCCACTTGAAAACTGAAGGTCCACAATGGCTTGGACGATACCAGACCTAAGACTTGAAATAGGTAAACAATGCTTAATAGACTTTTGTTTAAATACGTCGGATTGTGTGATTTCTTAAAAGAGCAATAAAATGCATTTCGGTGAGTTCAATAAATCATGTTTTGGACATTTTTTTTCTTAAAGTTATTGACGTATTTTAGTCTTCTCTTTATTTCTTAAGTTTAGCGTGTCAACCGCGCAAGATATAATCCTTGCATCCCGCGAGGACTGGACGCCAGTTAAGTTAAATTAGGCAATGACGTGAGGGTGGCGTGGGAAAAAAAGAGATTTTTTTTCATTCTTTTGAGTCGCAGCAAATTTAGTTTAGTTGAAAACCATTTGTTCCATCCTCGGTGACTTCATCGTCTGTTTCTACTTTCCTTTGATCCGTGTAGCTATAGTTTTAAATACCCGTAAAATTGAGCACCGACAGAGGGAGGGGGGGGGGGGGGGGGGGGGTAAAGGGCGCACTTCGGCTTCCGTTGACGTCCTATTTTCAGCTTTTACGATTTTTGCGAAAATTTGTAATTTTTGCTGCTGCGTGCAAACCTGGACATAAGTGTCATCTTGTACTCAAATATTATTGTAACACACATTGCTTAATATTTCTGTATACAAAGGAAATGGAACTGCAATTTGTGATCCTGTCAATTTAAAGTACTGAGTAAGGTAGCCTTTGATTTTCTTTTTGGAAAGCCCTTAAGGTGCATGTTGATTAGAATGTTATGACCAAGATTAACAGCATTTACTTTAAAACCTTTGTTTTATTGGCTTTAATCCATATTCACAATTAAACTGTCTATTTTTTAACCTTTGTAGCAACAAGAGTACATTCCAAAACCCCTAGTGTAAGCATGAACCTTACATAGAGTAAAAGAAAATGGAACAAAATGTTATATGAAGTCAACGTGTTGAGAATTAAAGAAGGCACATCTCTTAAGACGTAGCAGATTTTCTGCAGCTGTTTGCTGAACGGCCGGTAAGTAAAATACTGCATCAAAGTAAAACGTTACCTAAATTCCTTAATGTTTATGTAATAAGGGCGCTTTCCTTCATTTTCTGGCCGGCTGTATGGGCTTGAGATCTGTAAAAGCAAAACTCAGTAAAAGTGAAACTAGATTACATCTAAGGGGAAGCTGAGAGGAAATAAATGTATCAATAAAAGATGCTGCACATGACTGTATTTACTGTACTTATGGCCCCAGTTGTTCAAAGGGTGAATAACACTATCCACTGGATAAATCAAGAGACCCTTTTTCGCAGATACGGCGGATTTTGATTTCTATGGTTTCGAAAGACATTAGGGATGCTCGGGGGCCTTTTAATATGTATTTGCACCCTGGGTGTGCCATAATAGCTGTTTGAAACAATAGAAATCAAACTGCCTTCCGTATCTGCAAAAATTAAACGGCTATTGGATTTGCTGGTGTTTATCTGCTGGATAGCGATATATCCGGTGGATAGCGTTATCCACGTTTTGAACCACCGAGGCCAGTAGTATATGGAATGAACGTTCTGGTGCGTGCGGATCACACCGATCGAGCGAATCGAGGAACATAGAAATAAGGGATATAGAACGACGCGATGAAACAAAGATGTAGTGTATCGCTTATTCGGAAGAAACCAATCTGGTGTCCCAAAGTTTGAGAAGCGGAACAAGGTCGCAGTCAACGTGTTTGGATTCAAGGACGGAATAGAGTTCTCTTCAACGGGGAAATTTGAAATTTAAAAAACATCATGCCTGTGACGTTTTCGTACGTGATTGCTTCTAAAAGATGCGATAACTGTCAACATGCCGTAGTCTATCGTGGAGAGGATGCCATAGACAAATTCCTGGAAGCATACGGCTGGAAGAACAAATAATTCAAACTCTCACGAGAGAGATTTTGCCCATGCAATTGACTCCTCCTGAGAAACAAGAGTTTCAACAAGCCAACCATTGTCACATTTGTGGAGAGGAACTTGGGACTGGTCGGATTCGAAAGAGGAGGCCCACAACGCTTGCAAATTGAACTTTTGGTTAACGGGTCGAATTGCAGTCATTCTTCATAATCTCTGAAGCTATTATATATGACTCGCACCTCATTATGCAAGGCACGAGGACATTAAAGAACAAGACCATCTACTGCATTCCAAACAAGATGGAAAAGTATGTTTCTTTCTCTATTGGCTACCTGGATTTTTGGGACTCGCTTGAATCTCTACCTGCTCCCGGAAGTGTTTATGATGGCTGATTTTTTCGAAAGTTTACCCTCCAGGAGAAGACCGGAACAAATCTCCGGTATTTGAATCTCAAACACGCTGACTGCAATCTTGTGCCCCTTTTCAAACTTTGGGATTTTAATTATAGGTTCAGGACACCCAACTACCATCCAAGTTGACCTCGTCTACATAGGGTTGCGTTGATAGCTTCGCTCGTGGTCAGTTTTAACTGGTTGTAAGCCCGCCAAGATGCTCCATATGAAAGACTTTTCATCATCGTTTTTGATGCTGATGATAGCCTTTTTATCCTTTCTTATTTCTCGAGTAAAGGCAGAACTATCAGTTCGTCTTTCCTAAGTTGCTGGCGAGTTCCAATGAGCATGAACTCAGTATTCTCTTCATACAGCTTTAACTTATCTTCGACCATACACGCCGTCACAGTCCTGATGCACCGCTCCATAGCACACTTTGCATCGGTCTCTCTATCAGAACTGTCTGGCTTGAGCGACAGGTAAACCTGAGTGTCGTCTGTATGTACATGATTGTGTGGAAGCTCAGTCTTAGTTACTTCAAACAGCTTACTAGCATAGGCAAAAAAGAGTAGCGGTCCTAGACATGACCCTTGAGGAACACTGAATGACAGGCGAGATCTGTCCAGGCACATGATCCGCCCGCACGGGAGCGCTCATTCCGCATATGAATGAAGAGTAGCCTGGTGTGGCCAATATCTCCGAGTGTTTACCCTCCCTACCATGATATACCACAGAGGACAGAACACAACACCGGTAACTCTGTTTCCTACTCTTTGCGAATGGTGTGTGGGTTCGTTTAGGTCCCACAAGGTTATGAACATTGAAAGGGCTGTGAGACGGGGCCCGCTATGTACGCTTTTTTGGTCCTTATCCGAGAAGACTAGACAGTGTAACCAAAGGTATCCTGATATGAATGGTGAAATAAAATGATACAAAAACAAGAGCGTCATGCATGAAATATTTTGCAGCGTATGGACAAAATTTATTTTAGTTGAGGTAACTGAACTGGAATACAGATGACTCATCTCAATTCAGCATCTGAGAACCAAGGGAACACCCGAAAGGAAATACTTGAAAAACTCTCTGTCACACATGGTGGTAGTAGACAAAAAGGCAACACTGAACTTGATATTATATCGTTCACCATTGGAATGTATGCTAACTTACTGCTGCTGTCAGATTTGATGCCAGGTTTTCGAATTGAAGGGATCCTCTTGTTCTGAGAGAATCTGTCCATCCTATTCCTTGTGTTAATCTCAGTAAAACCGTAGTTGTGTTACACTGCGAAGAACCTGTCACAGATGGTTGATAATCATCACACTATTACTGCTCTGATAAAATCGATTTCTATGAGTTTTACTGCATTGCATGTATGTGTGGGAGGTTGATCAACTGTTATTAACTACTTTTGTGATATTGTCAACACCATCATCATCATCAATGTTGTTGTTCTTTGAAGTGTTGCAACTCCATCCCACCATTCAAGTCTGTCAGCATTATACAATTTCATTTGGAGCAGTGTCTAATGCTCTAATAACAAGTGGGGCAACTTTTACCCTCTTTATTTTCCATACCTATTAAATTCAATCACCATATCAAGGCAGGAGTAAGGATTGCACAGTTGGTTAGTGCGCGGCGTCCTTTGCGAGAGGTCCTGAGCTCGATCCCTAGTGACAAAACATCCTTGCTTCGAATTCTTTCTATTCTGTGTAGCTTCAGGTTGCTTTAAATACCCTTAAAACGTAGCACTAATGGAAACAGGAGGGTTAAATGAGCTCACCGTTGGCTTCCTGGGAGAATACCCTCTAGAAGGTAAAGAAACTACCGACGTTAAATGAGGTATACCTGTACCTAGGCAATTTTTTGACCTTTCCTCTTGTTTGATACCAACCCTCCAATCATTAGGACATGCAACGTCAATGATGAGGCAGTTTTTCCTCTCTTGCTTAACTTTCTCGTCATCATCATCATCATTATCATTAGTATTGACGAAATAAACTCACAAGGGAGCCAGTAACTTCTTTCAGCACAAATTATCATATTATGCAAAAGTGGGCACATGTCACATAAATGATAGCGATAGGCATTAATCAACAAACCGAATAAACGCAAAGTCAACAGCCTATGCCTTTTTTTTACCACAGCCTCACAAACACAATTCCGTTGCTTGGGCATGGTCGAGAGCAGTAAACATCACACCTTATATTAGACTATTATAAGGGTCTGTTCCGCAAAGCAAAGCAATCAAAGTAAGCTATGCTCCAGTCCAATAGCTGAAATTCGAGGATGTGATCTATTTGTTCTTAGAATAGGCAATTCCTTGTAGACATTTATGTAATACTTAAGTAGTATTATTATTATTATTATTATTATTATTATTATTATTATTACATCGACGTGTCACTGGCGTTCGGATTCCGACAAGTCTTCGAGATGTAGAAAAAGATCTTATGACAGGGGCGGAGCAAATTCCCGAGAGAGATGAATCAATAGGCGATTCATGGGAGGTGTGTAAGGATATTCTGGGCCGATTGGCTACTCCTCGATTTTAATTCTTTTTAAACTTTTTTTTTAATGTTAATTCAACTCTGGCTGGTACCTACAAGACCGAAGGAACAATACGAGCTATCTATAATGAAGGTGTAAAGGATTCAAGAATACAATTTACTTGCAACAGTCAAAAGCATTTTTGCAGTTTTTTCATAGGAGAGATGTCAAGTCAGACGCGAAAGCCGAAGATGAAATGGACTGAGCAGATGAATAAGGATATTTTGGATTGTAAGGAAAAGCTAAGGATCTTGTGTCGTCAGCGAATCCTCCCTGCAACGAAAATGCAAGGAGACGAGGTTATGTAGATGTCATGAAAGAGCCTTGGGACGAAAGAAGATACGACGATTTACAACTGAAGAGCCAAAACCTCCGGGATCAGGCCTCACAACTACAAAAAATGAACAACGGTGGAATCGATGCGAGTACCGCGGGGATGAATGGTGAGGCCGAGGATAATGCTACGGTAGCGATGGATGTTTCTACCCAAGGTTGTGTAATGATACCCAGCTACTTGGATGAGTTCACCTGGTTTCGGAACTTCGGAAAAGACCAAGCATTTGAGCAGTTGCTGAAAGACATCGCTGAACAGTGTTTCGACCGACGCGTCGGTAGTGTGTCGGCCGACGTGTCGGTAGTGTGTTGGCCGACGTGTCGGTCGTGTGTCAGTGGTGTGTGGACCGACGCGTTGGCCGACGTGTTGGCCGACGCGTTGGTGGGATCGGATTCTTAAATTTTACCCAGCAATCGACACTCCGCCGATTGTTAACTGGGGCCTTAATGACGATGGGCAAGTCATAACAGTTAGTGGTGGGTCAATTATCAATGATACGTACAGTGAGATTGTCACTTGGCGCAAAAACACCCTCTTGGTGCCATATGGGAAACGGCACGGGATTTAATCGATCAACTAACTAACCAAGCATGTCAATGATTGAAAAAATGGCACAACAATACATCACATCGCACTCAAAGCGGCAATCGTTCTCCTTGCTCTGGCGCTACAAAAACCTAACCAAAGATCCAAAGCAAAAGAACACCATCAATGTCTCGAAGAGCGGCAGGAGCTGTGGAGAAATGGTGAAATTGACTGTCTTTTGCGGGAGGGAAGAATGATTCAAAGGCGCTTACAAAAAGCAAAGAAGCATGATCCACCAAATAAAGCGAAATTTTTCGCTAAGCTAGTTATTGAAGGTCCAATTAATTCGGTGGTACTTTTTTTGAGCGATGATGATGGTGCGGGCGTGCTGCCCTTGACGGACGTTGATATGACGCAAATGCACGATGAACACCCTTATTGTCTGGTGCGGTGGAAACTATTCCTGATATTTTGTATCAGGAAATATATGGAGAAATCATAAAGGAGGCCCCTTTTTAAGGACTAAAGAATCGGGGGAACCTTCTGGTATCGACGTGGATATATTTAAAAAAATACTAGCTTCTAAATCATTCAAGAAGTTAAGTTCCAATCTTTGTGATGCTCTCGCCACACTCACAAGGAGGTTGTGTACGGAATATGTTCATCCTGCTTCCATCGAGACCATACTAGCAAATCGCTTGATCCCCCTTGATAAGAGCGGTTGTGCAGTCCTTCCCTAGTGCAAAAAAAGTGTTGACTGATTACTAAGCCTGAGAAATAAGTTGCTGCTAGGGAGGGAGATCTTCAGAGATACAGCAATTTATATCACTAGTCAGGGCTACAAGCACCTAAACGCAGCTATTGGGTCCAGGTCTTATGTTGAAGAGTATGTTGGCGAGAAAGTAGAGGATTGGATAAATCAAGTCTATGGGCTCGCAGAGTTTGCCACTTCTCAATCTCAGGCTAGCTTTGCGGCCTCCACATTTGGTCTGCGACATCGTTGGACGTATTTCCTTAGAACACTTCAAGACATTTATGATCTGATGGAAGCGCTAGAGCGCACAATCTCTGACATACTGATACCTGCTATCACGGGGCATAACTGCTCACAGAGTGAGCCATTAAAGATGGGGAGACTGGGTTTTACGAACCCTACAAAACAGGCGGAATCAGAGTACGCAGTGTCAGTCAAGATAACAGCCCCGCTTGTAACGGATATAGTTTTACAAGCGTACGAGCCTCTAGATGACACTCTAGTAAGACCTTTGGATCAAAGCGTGCAGAAAGAGAAAGATGAAGACTAGGAAAGCCGCTGATCTTGCTATGGAGAAAGGCGTATCAAGCTGGTTGACAGTAATTCCGCTTAAGGACATGGACTATACTCTCAATAAGAGGGAGTTTAGAGATGCCGTTCACTTGAGCTATGATTTGCAAATCAACGATATCCCGTAGGTCTGTGTCTGTGGGGATAAGTTCAGTGCTGACCATGCTATGATATGCAGACGAGGGAGCTTCATTATCCAACGGTATTGTGAGCTCCGTGATCTCTAGGCTGAAATGCTGAATGTCATGTGTCATGTTGTAAAGTGGAACCAGTCCTACAGGAGATCAATGGCGAAGTCTTACCAAGAGGTTCTAATAGAGCCCCTGGTGCGCGACTTGACATCCAGGCGCGTGGCTTTTGGGCAAGGCAAGGTTCTGCTTTCTTTGATGTCCGGGTGTGCTACCCAAACGCAGAATCCTGCAAAGACCTTACGCCCCAGCAAAGTTATCACCAACACGAGAACGAGAAGAAGCGACAGTACAGCACCAGATTTCTTGACGTCGAACAAGCCTCATTTAACCCTTTTGTTAGTGTTCACCACGACTGGAGGCATGGCAGATGAGGGTAAGCGATTCCTCATTATACTTGCTGAACTTTTGGCCATAAAGAAAGGAGACGACTATGATACAATCACGTCAAGGCTTCTGTCGAAAGTATCATTTGCTGTCTTGAGATCCGCCCTATTATGTTTCAGAGGCTCACATAGGAGAAGACGCGAACTGTTAAATATGCAGGATACTGACTTTGAGGTCGAACTAGCAGGGTCAAGATATTGAGATCATTATACAAAGATTCCCCATTCCCTATTTTGA
>NC_090895.1:22472241-22502241 GCF_036669925.1 Montipora capricornis | reverse complement strand
TCTGCGAAGATGGGAATATCCCAAAACGCTTGCACATCTTGAGAATCATACAATGGCTTGGGTTGTATCTTGGAGTACCACGGGGGGACCTCATCAACCAGCTTAAGGTATCGTAAAAGCTCAAAGTACAACACCTTTAAGGCCGCATTATGCCTCTCCAGGTATTTACTTTTGGGCCAGCGCTGAACATCCCGCGATTACGTGTGCCATACTCTCTGTTCCTTTCCCACACACCCCTACAGATGGTGTCATTTGCAGGGGTGGTACCGATCTTATGAAAGGAGTATACCATTGTTGGTAGCATCTGTTCATATAGCTCCATCATGCCCGCGATCGTATGAGTCGGCGCGCGTTGCCAGGTCGCCATCCACAGGAAACATTCTTGTCTACTCAAGTCTTCATCATCCCATCTGGAAGTTATAAGCTTTCCTTGCCACCTCTCTCCTCGGGTTTTTTCGGCGAACTGACCTCTAACTCTGTGCTTTAGCTTATCCTTGTTCTTCTCCTTCGGCACTTCTTTGCCTTCCTCATCATACAACTTCGGGTTGGGGTACGACAGATTCAGAGAGACACACAGCTCCTCAGCAAATTTCCCTGCCTCTTTCACGAGTGACCTGTGCCATTTAACAGCACCTTGTTCTTCACGCGCACTAGGCCCATGGTATGATCTTCATTTCGGTATAACTTAACAGCAAACTCTTGATTTTAGTCTGCTTGTATTCAGGGTCCATTGACTTAACACCACGTTTCCCCCCCCCCCCCCCCCACTTGTCTAGGGAGATACAGGAGTGCACTTGACCCAAGTGGGTGCTTCCTAACATTCGCGCAGATGATTTTACGAGATTCCCTGTCGATGTTACGAAGGCCAGTTACACACCATTGCTGCGACCACATGAGATATGACAAAACTGGCAATGCAAGTTGGTTGGTAGCCGTGATTTTGTTCTTATCCGAGAGGGGGCTAGACCAAATGAGTGCTAACCTCTGTACGTAAGCACGAGCCGCAATGTCTAGAGCTAGTTTCTCCTCCTGTATTATTATTATTATTATTATTATTATTATTATTATTAGTAGTAGTAGTAGTAGTAGTAGTAGTAGTAGTAGTAGTATCATTATTATTATAAGAAACGTTTTTAGTGCTATTAATTGCTATCTACACTCTCCTAGAACCCAGGCCATTCCTTGGCCCTGAGGTACCAGAGGAGGTTCTTAGCCGGATGATCTCATTGCAGCTCATTGATGTTACTGGCTCCAGGGATCGTTATTATTATTATTATTATTATTTTGTATGAAATCTATGCACGGTCTCTACAATGATAGTCCTATGCATGGTCAAAATATATATATATATATCTTATTTCCTTTCGTAACTTACAAATTATGTTAACAGACGCAAGACTTGAAACAACTCCATATCCATTATCAGCCGTACATCTGTACGATCCAGCGTCATTCAACTGTATTCTTACAAGATGCAAAACAGGACCAGTGGCTTTTACCAACTGGTTAGTGGTGGCACCTTCTCTTGTCCATTTGATGTTTGGCATTGGATCACCAGACACTTCGCATGTAAGTGTTAAATTTGATCCAATACCATTTCGAGTTTTCCTTGCAGGCAGTGTAATCATCCTTGGAGGAACTAGATGGTAGGAAAAAAACAATCATTTTCTGATGAAACATGTTAATATTTGTTATCATAACATTGCAATAAATATATGCTGTTGCTAAAGATATGGTGCAAAAACGTTGAATATTAAATAGGTTATTGGATCATAAAGTGTGTAGTACGTTGGGATAATTTTACGAGTCTCGCTGTACAAGTTTTGGCGAGTCAAAAATACAAGAGACGAGTGAAAATATGCCACGATACTGTACACCTAATGATCCAATAAGCTATTTAGTATCGGTGATGGTAAAAGGCAGAATGAGTTTGCGGAATGGCATAATTATGCGAAATGCAATATAAGCAGAATGACTCAAAGAAATAAATTCAACTTATTTGGAGGAACCTCCAGTTTCCAGCTTCCCTTTTCCCAACCGCGCGCTGTGAAGTAAACAAATCTCCTTAGATCGTTTTCTGATAGCTTCTGCCAGTCGAAGGTGGTCTTTTAAACTTGAAATGACGGGGAAAGGCTTAGGCGTGTAGGTGGCGAGAATGAATTTTTTCTTTCTTTACGCTTTTTGTAAGCAGTCCTTTCTGTTTGCTTGGGAAAGAAAGGCTCCTAAAGTTGCTCCGAGTCAGCTTTATATAAGTTAACTTATAAACTTTATTTGTCCATATAAATTAATATGTCGAGACAAATACTAGGTGCGATAAGACCCGAGCGAAGACCAGATTCCTTTGTTGAGAAGGGAGTGCCATCCGTGTAAAAAGATATAACACTGTCGCGAAATCCCTAGAGCAGGAAGGCTTCGATTCATCCTAACTTGAATGCAACTGCTGGAAGGAGGTATATATGTCACTTCATTCATTTTCTTTCAGTCATCGTTTAGTGTTATCAGACGTCCTGAATCCTTATAAAGAACATTTCTTTTCACTCTAATCTCAACAGAACTTTACATCGACAGAAATTATCGGCCCACCACCTCTATTTTGATTCATCTTTGAGGGTCCCCAATAGGATTCTTCAATCCCGCCATCCCTACCAAAAGTTTGGCCCTTCATCCCGAAATCCCGACCTTTTTTAATCGGCCAATCCCGATCCCGGTTATGACGTCACAGCACGATGTCCAGACCTCTTCGTCAATACACCCATATCACGCAATGTCGAAACAAAAGATTTTGCCCGTGCAACCTCTTATCTTATTCAGTGTGAGGCTAAACGGGCAAAGACAATGCAAAGACAAAGCCTTTATTCCCCACGGACTCCAAAATGGCCGCCGAGTAATAAAGGTGAATTACAACAACAGTTGATTTAGAATACGCCTTGTTAGTCGTTTCCACCAACCTTCATGATCCAATTGACCCTAAAGTCCCTCTGATGCTTAATGTGTTCCCCGTATTTTAACGTTTCGTTTAAATATCTGTCAGTCTCTGGAGCGTAGTACTTCAAAAAGTTTTCCGTCATAGTGTGTCGGTTGTCGGTAAAATCCGTTCTCAGGTTGACTCCGTTTTTACCTTCGTTGAATATGCACTCTCCCTAATCAGCCCCCTGTTAACTAAAGGATTGAAAACACCTATACCTTCCCTCAAGCTCTGTCCTTCTCATCTCAGCACATCTTAATGTTTTGCATCATTTTATTGGCTGCTGTATCCATACAATTGTCCATTCAGTCTTAACAGTACAACATAGTAGAAAACAAAGAAGTGCACTGTGCACTTGCCGTTACTCGGACTTTGGCCCTCCCAGATCTATAGTCCCGTGTCTTCACCACTACACTACAACGACGGACATGCTCAACACAATACAATTCGTTTATTTTTTTTATTTTTGCATAGTAAGTCAGTGGATATCCATATCAACATATGAAAAAAACTATGAAATGAGAATCGGGAGTCTTGCCTTGTGATGGAATGGCAGAATTACCCAGAATTCTTTTTGGGCATGAGCGAGGCAACTTAAGAAGCACGAGACTGGCCCTCATCGACTCAGAGGAAACGATTTCTAGCCAGATACTCAGGAGTAGGCCTGGTGTGTGCTGTTAACGTAGAGTCTGGATTTCTGAACAAGTTTTTATCATAGAAAATTCGCGACAAAGTTGTGCTTTCATTTCGCTGTAATCTAGCTCGTGTCAAAGAAACGGTATAATGTAAATGAGAGAATTTATATTTGAAGATCACCTGTCTTCTTACCACTTAAGTCAAACTCTACATCTCTATGCAATAAGCGCATTGGAAATCTTCTTATGCATGATCTTCTTGGAAATTACATTCTGTCCCTCAATAAACCTAAAACAACCAGTTATGGTCTTAGTGTTTTTTTCTAACGTATCAGCTAAGTTGTGAAATGCGCTACCTTAAGTTAGGCTCCAAAATACTTTCTGCAATACATCTGATTGCATATTCAACCTAGGTAAAATAAGGATCACGAATTTAGTCTAAGCAAAAACGTATTCAACCTGAGAACGGATTTTACCTACAACATATTTACGCTTTTTAGCAGGGTTTTGATTTATATGCAAAAGAATTTTTGCCGAGCCAGTTGGGCCCTGGTAACCGATGACGTCAACGGAGTAGCTCGCATCTCTTCAGAAAGAAAAGTGCAAAAGTGTAAGGTCTTTATTGTTACCCTTTGGATACTGTGAATGGTCTGACGATTCAGAATTGAATTACATTCTTGACTTCTTTGCCGTCTTTAGTTACCAGAACCCAGCTGGCTCGGCCAAAAATCAAAGGCCCGCTAAAACGCATGAATACACTATGAGGGAAAAACGTTTGAATTACTACACTCAACACACGGTAAATATTTAAACGAAAAGCTCAAAAACAGAGATAAATAAGCGTCACATGGACTTTAATTGTAGCATTCGCATTCACAGCTTTGAAACCGAAGTGATGCGCTTCATTGAACAAGCTTAACACCACCCCACAATTAAATTCACGGCTAAAATTTCAGATACAGAAGCGACATTTCTGGATAAAAAAAAATAATAAGGTGAAAGGTTCAAGAGCAAACTAGTCCTTGATGTGCGCACGCACTTCAAACCTACTGGAACATTTCAGTACATTCACTTCTGCTGGTGCCACCGACCAGGAGGCAAAAAGGGCTTCATCAAAGACGAGGTCCTGAGATATCTCAGAACATACTCTTCTAAAAATAAATTTGAAGAGCTCATCGAAAATTTTAAATCACGCCTACGTGATCTCGAGAATCTTGTTCAAAGGACCCTATCAGAGGTGCAATTTAAAATCAGGAAACTGGCACTCCTTCAAAACCCACAGGAGCTTATTCGTGAAGCGGCCATATTGGCCATAGGCAATATATTTCGTACCCCGAGCCTCGAGTTGAAATGCTTGGGAACGAGTTTCGGTGGTGCAAAACCGAACTTTACAATCCCTCGGGACTCAACATGGCTGCCCTTGTGATTAAGGCCCATACCACCCAACAATGACGAACTTAAAACAAATCGTGATGAAAGACTGACATTTAATAGACAACCATTGCTGAACGAAATCTACAAAAACCCGCCCCTTATAAGTTACAAAAGGGGGTCGTCAATCAAAGATATACTCGTGAATTGTTGGTTTTCACTCACGTGATCAACAGCCATATTTTTCAACGAAAACAAAAGAAAACGTCTGCATAATAATAGAGTTAAATTCCCGGAGGATTTGGCCGGAGCTCCAACATGGCCACCGTTTCTTTTTTTTAGGGGCTCCAACATGGCGGCCGTGACGTCATGTGAGAACCAAGAATAGGCTTTGATAGATTGTGCTGGCGTAATTTTTGGCATAATTTGAGGAAACTAGCATAATTTCTGCTGATTTCTAAAAAGTAGCACTGCTAGCATAATCGGTATATATTGACAAGCCTGAAACTATTTTTGTTCAATGTTTTAGCCGCATTCGCGGTATGGTAACGGAGACAGAGCCTCTCTAGAAGGCTGGCAGTATGGCACGAGATGACGGGACCGGAAGTTGCCAGATGATGTTGGTCACAGTACCTCTCATTTGCAAGTTTGCGAAATGGCGTCAGCCACGCCGCCCGATAACTTGCAGCTGGAGACCTTTATAGAACAAGCAAACATAGCCAAACACCTTTGCTCATGACAAAGAGATCATGATCTCTTGCTAAGACAAAGAAAGCAAAATCCAATAGAAGAGGAGCTTGCGACACCAAAAAAGTATTGCTACTCGATCGTGATATGTTTCGTTCATTTTGCAAAATAAATCATTTTAAGTGGCATAATCTGGAGGTTTCCTTCAAATAAGTTAAATTTATTTCTTTGAGTCATTCTGCATATATTACATTTCGCATAATTATGCCATTCCGCAAATTCATTCCGCCTCTTACCCACACCGATTTATTATTCAACTTTTTTGCACCATATCTTTGGCAAGCGAATTGTAAACAACCGAGAACAGGCGGCTGATTTATACATGACAAGCGCGCGGCAAACGTTAAAACCTTATCTGGTCAAACTGATTTTCTAGTGTTCAAATGACTAAGTGTACAAATATCCGGCGTGGAATATTTGTACTCGACTCGTGCGTTTTATGTACTGTAACAATAACTAATAAAGATGGATAATAATGAATGCTACTAAAGAAAGCGTAAACAATTAGGGTTGAACGGCATTTGAATCCATGACCTGTGCTCTTCTATCCCTGTGGAGTTACTAATCCAACTAAATAAAGAAGTCATCATTTTCTGAGTTCGTAATAAATCCGTAGAGAATACAGCTATAAAGAGATTATAGATGAAAGACATATACTTGAGGCGGGGGGAATTACTTCTCGAGTGACAAATTAAAGTGCTGGGCAGCAACTCAGCACAGCTGTGCGCTCAACTCCCTTCTTTCTCTATCGAACCACAAATTTACTTGACTTTATAGAGAAATTTGCATTACCAAAGAAGTACTTGCGGAGTCAAAAGGCTTCACAATTAAAACAGAGCCGAACGTTTACCACACGAGAGGAATAGTGAACCAAGAGCTGTCTTCGAAAAGCATCAACAGGACGAGTGGATAGGTGGGCTGTCTCACAAATATGAATATGAATAATTAGCTAAAGAAACACGATGTAGGGATATTCTTAGGTCTTTTCGTCTTGTAAATAAGTAACATCCCATGTTGTTTTATTTTATAACGCCAAGTGTTAAGGTTTCTCGAGGACAAAAAACGTTTCTCACCTTTCACGTCAACAAAGAAAGAGTGAACCCCAATTGCCGGTAGGCCGTGTGCGTCACGGTAAGTCACTCTGATAATGTACTCATATTCGTCACCATCCTTCACGTTCAGTAACTGCAGGGTTGCGGGTTGGCGAAGATTGTATTTTCTACGAACATTTGCAGGTACGCTATAGTCGGTAGCGGTTCCGGAACCCTCGCCTAATCTCGATGCTATCGTAATTTCATCGGTTGTCCTGTCTTGCCTCTTTCTGGTTATGACGACATCAACGATTCGGGCCTCTGATTCACTGTATTCCCACACAAGATCCACGTTGGTATTGTTAACCCCATCAACCACGATAAAAGGATCACCAGGCGTTTTTGTCCAAAATTGAGCCCCTGAAATGATGAGGCGGAAAAAAACATGAACAAAGATCTACCAGCAATGGCAAAACAAAACACACGATTTCACTTTCTTGACTATTCACTCACTGAACTTTATTTGACGTCTTACCAGATATCTTTAATGGTGTTGAAGTCAAAACGATTGTCAAAACCCAACCTGTAACGCTTGGGAATGATACCACCATATTGAAGGAAATTTTCTTAACAAACGATTGTGCAATGATCTGTCAATAGACTCGGGGAGTTCACTTTAGACCGACTGTCGGCTGTTCCGGCTCTAGGTAGCAACCTAAAAGGGACCAAACAGATGAATATAAATTGTGTACAACTGATTTGGTAAAATTAGACGAGGAGTAACTGCAGCAGCCATTTTGACCGCGTCACTGGAAAACTGCGGAGTTATCCACTTTGAGACTGGTTACGCTGTACGCGGAAAAAAACTGAAATGATTCGTTTAAGCAACAATGCTTACATATATTAGATGACATGATAAGTCGAGGGCATTATACCTGAAATAAGGGAATGATATTCTTGCTTATCGGGACAATTTGGGAAATCCTTGTTGGATAAGCCTGAAGTCAATTAGAGTGGTTTTCAATTGAGTGTCGAAAGTAATTAGATAATTACTTTGGTTTATGATTACTTCACTCAGTGATTGGTTCAAAGTTCTCGCGCCACTTTTTCAACCAATCAGAAGTGAAACCAAAGCCAATCGTGGCTCGCGCGTGCACATTTTCCCGCGCTTTGTATCGGCTACGTTTAATTACTTCGGGTTTTGATTGGTATACTGGATTGTCTCCGTCTTTTTTGACTGGCCAAAGTAATTACTTTGGTTTTGGTTTTACGACACTCATTCGAAAACCGCTCTATACAATAATAATACATTTAAATTTGTAATTAGCATTGTGGACAAAGTCAATAGCTGCTGCGCGGTTAAATAAATGATCGATTCTGGATTCGTTGTGGACCTCACTATATGTGACATGTTCATTGACACTTTTGATCAGTCACCATAGCCTCCGCTATGTGAAGTATTTCCTGCTGTTCGCACGAGCGTCTAGCTCCATGATGTCAACTACGTGTTCTTAATCATTGGTGTCACGACTTACGATATGTCTTGTTACAATAGTCAAGCTTTCCCTTAGAAAGAAGGCTACAACTGTCTCACCCAGTGCGTAAAAAACCTTGTTTTAAGTCGTTGATGATTTTGGTCAGTCCTAAAGACTGTAAGTTCCACAAGATGTCGAATACGTACAACGTCGAGCTGACGAAAGCAAAGGAAAAATATTTACCCACCAGAAGATACTTACGTCTGTAACGTTATGGAGGGAAAATGGTCCATTATGGAAAACCGCGACTATTTCAAGCTATTGTCATTCGATTGCATATTTTCCTCTTCCTGCTAATGGTGTGAATAAATGATAACATCATCATGAGTCACTGTGCAGGTGTAGCCTGAGATACACAGTTTTCTTACTAATTTACATTCTCGCTTATCTTTGAGACACTGACGGCTGCTTTCCTTGCACGGAGGAATATAATTTTATGCGATTTCAGAGAACTGGGTGTTAGCTTTGGGTTTATTCAATATTTTTCCTATTCACTTTGCCGTTGAATTTTTTTTTCCAAATGTTGAACTGAAACATTATCAACTTTGAAATTCCACCAGATGCATCCTTGCTTTGGTTTTCACTATCTTTTTCCTCTCTACATTGAATATCTACTTTGTCTACCGCGTACTGAATCAATATCGATAATAAATATATATATAGAAGTCCTTGATTATTTCAAGAGTACTTTCTTGATGATTTGGTTCCTTTAGGAATATAGTCCAACCATTGCAACACTCAAAACTTCATATTTTCAATGTCTTTTAAGTCAAAGCTCTAATGTTTGCGCAAAGGCATCCCTACGACACGTTTATGACTTGCTATCAGATTTTATTTAAACACGACACTCTGTCCCCTCCCTCGAAATCACATTTTTCGTTAGCTTTTTTTTCCTAATTATGGGGAATATAATTTTGGTCTGTTCATCTTTTCTGCACCACCGCACCCAATCTAATGTGTATGATGCAGATGAAGAGGAAAGCCTCAATCGCTACAAGCCCGCATATAGCTCTCCTGGGCTACCTTATCAAGTCAATATTCTTGAGGTATTTTGCTCACTTCTTTTGCAACTTGCATTTGTTGATGGGGTACATTGCACTAGAACATGCAACTAGCAAATCAGGAACTGCAAAAAAGATATAATTCTCAAAAATGGTTTGTTTCACTGTATTATACTGACTCTATCCTAGAAAAGGGACCATTCTGTCTGAACTTAGCGTCGTAAATACTTTTACTTTTTATCTCAACAGCACAATTTACTCGTGACGTGTCAATATGAATGTTGTATGTTTAGTGTACGTGTTAGCCCCCAAGATGTGCTCTTTAGTGAAACCTTGGGGCAAACATGTATTTAAATGTTTAAATGAAAAAAAAAAATACTCTTACCCATAGTGTATTTGAATTTTAACGATTTACGTAGCAGAACTTGCATCGTTGGGAAGTTGGAACAATGTGATTTGTTTTAGCTAGCCGTCCTTGGAAAACGCAAATATTTGCTCTTTATTAATTTTTGAACAGAGATCAGAGACGAAATGTCAATCGATCGCTTTTCAAACGGTGTTTTAACTACCGCCTTTAGACAAAACGAATTGAATTGTCGTATGACACAGGTCTATTTCCGCTTAATTTAACTATGACTGGTCGGTAACTGAAAACTAAGGCCCTGGTCAAACGTCAAACTTCACATGACACGAACTAAATGGTAGTTTGGTTCGATCCAAATTAATTTGGGTCGACCTAAATTAAAAAGGTTGGGTCAAACGTCGAACTTAACGTCGAACCAAATGCAAAAGCGAATCTCTCAGTCAGCGGGATTCCAGCAAAATGGCATAAACGAATACATGAAAGAAGTGTTTACACGCTTTGCAGTTCTGGAAAACGACGTTCCACACTGCAGAAAATGTTGATTTTCTAACAAATTCGGCGGAATGGTCATTCCTCATGTGACAACCCCGCCGTTCCTTCCACGAAAAAAATTCAACTAATGTTCGATGGATTTTTGTACATTAAGGGGCTGTTTACATGGAGGTAGGAAGATCCTCGCACTTGGAAGATCCTAGAAGGCGGATCATCCTAGCGCCATATGTTCTCTGTATTCAGTTTACATGCAAGAGGTCGTACTTGGCCCTAGGGCTAGGATCTTTGCTCGGAAGTTCCTGGTACTAGGGAGAGAAAAACAAACATGCCGGCGGCCGGGTGTTCACGGTATCCAGCTGCCTAAGGTCGACAATTTCGTCTGGCGTTGCCACAGGACGATTCTAATGATTCTGATGACCGCCGACAAAATTCAGGACCAGTTTTGTTTCAAAGATACACTACCCAAACGAGAGACACAGTGGAAAGTAACGAGCAATCGATCGACAGGAATGTCGAAAACGCCGCGAGTCGAAGACATGCGAATTTATCCGAATACATCCGAATACATCCGAATTACGTGTTTGTTGTTCTCGCCCGCCATTTTTCTTTCATTCTCCACTTCCACCTAGACAGAAATTTCTGCATGTAAACCAAACGAAAAGTTGTTTCGCCTTCTAGGATCTTCCTACCTCTATGTAAACAGCCCCTAAGAGGCACGCGCATTTCCTGTTTACGAAAACACGAACTATAGATTTTCGCCGTCATTTAGCAGCGTTAAATTCAACCTTGCCCGCTAACTCGCGTTGTTTATAATAGATTACCCCCCCCCCCCTCCCCAAATATACATTATCATACAAATTTATAGTTTATGAATTAAGTTCGACTCATGAAAAGTCCGAAGAATTTTTACACGTCACACCTTATTTAACGTCGCAAGTTCCTTTACTCTGTAGAGAGTATTCTCCCAGGAAGACGACGGTGCACTCATTTTACGCCCCTCTTTCCATCAGTGCTCCGTTTTAAGGGTATTTAAAGGTACTTAGGCTACATTGAAAGGAAAGAAGTCGAAACAAGAATGTTAGATCCGGGCATCGAACTCGGGACCTCTCGCACCAAGGCCGCGCACTAACCGACTATGCCGCCCTTGCTCCGTCTAAGGCAGACGGCTTTGAAAAATCTTAGAATTTAGAAGGGTAGCTATCATCTTAAAGTGGAAATTTTTGAAAGCCCGATTTCGTTTTGTGAAACTTCAATCGGGCTCCTCAAGTTACGGTTACGAGATCCGAAGAAATAAAATTGTCTTGGCCGAAAAAGTAAAAAAATACTTCTCCTTGAAATTAAACACTTTTTAGTCTTTAGTCTGCTTGCAAATTAAAAATTCTGTCCCTCGGCCTTTTAGCGGAGTTCATTCTCGGCGTGCTGTGCACATATATAGGCGTTAATCACACGGCGGCCATGTTCTGAGTCCCGAGCGATTGACGATTTTTTGCGCACCGAAACTCGTTCCAAAACATTTGAACTCGAAGCTCGGGCTACGAAATGTGGCCAATATGGCCGCCTCGCGAATAAGGCTCATTAAGTTTATAAACCTGCGTCATTCATATACACAGGCAAAACAATCTAAACAACAAAATAATATGCATCGGTGTGCAGGGATTACCCGCAGTTGTGAGAACACTCGCCTCCCACCAATGTGGCCTGGGGCCCGTTTCTCGAAAGTCCCGAAAACTTTTCGGGCCCGAAAAGCTATTTGTGAAACTGCCAACCGCTTGTTTTGGAATCCGATCTTTTAACATGTTTTCAAGGTAACAAAAAGAAAAATGACTGTGAAGTTTGACGACTTAAATCCTCTCTATTCTTGAGATACAAAGGGAAAATTTGACACCCGAAAGTGGCCCGTAAAGTTTCGGGACTTTCGAGAAACGGGCCCCTGGACTCGATTCCCAGAGGCGGCGGCATATGGGGTTGAGTTTGTTCAGTTGGTTCTCCACTCTCCTCCGAGAGATTTTCCTTCGGGTACTCCGGTTTTCTCCTCTTCTAAAAAACCAACATTTGATTTGATTTGCGTGGATTGAGTCTCCAACTAGTGCTTCAGCTCTGGAAGACTAGACACTTAATGATTTTCGAAGTTCCTTTCTTTTCCCTCCTGCGACAACAGCACTAGGCGAACTAGAAACTATCAAAACTGATGAAGTGTGAATAATTCATCACGAACTAAAATTCTTTTTTTTTTTGGCATCAGCGTGGAGGAAAGAAACTTTTGCTTCGAAAAACTTTTTTATCTTTGCTTTCAATGCTATGCCGTTTACGTATTATCGACAAAGAAAAATCCTCCGATAATGTCATCTAGTGTTTGTCGCTAATATCAAAGCGAAGAAACCTAGAACACCCAGGTTGTTATTTTTTATTATTTTTGTCTACTTAATCCGCTTTTCTCTTTATTTTGCAGTGAAAGCAAAATTGCAGAAGACAAAAGAAGAGTCTACATCCCTCAGAAAAAACCAGGAGCAAGATATCATAGGAAGGATTACGTTTTTGCAAACGTTGGGCGTGTAGCACTTATATTTGAACAGAAGTAACTGATTAGAGTGTAATGTGAAGTGCTAATTATCTACCCCATATGAACCATGTGAGCTTTAGCCCTACTGATGAAAATGGGCCCACACAAGGACAGGGAAAAACTCTGACCAGCGTGGGAATTGAACCCACGACCTTCGGGTGAAAAACCAAGATTGAGTATATTAAAGACACTATTGCTGGCACCGTCATTGGTGATCTGGAAATGAATTGACAGTTCATGGTAAGTGCATCATATTATCGGTGTATCCCATTACTTACACAGGATATAAGAAAATGGCTTTCCATATTGAAATCATCCAGTCTTTTCAAACCAACATTAAAACATACATTTTAAGAACTTAGGGTTAGTATATATTCCAATCATGCAGCATTGATGTTAAGATTTTAAGACGATGAATGCCATATTACTATTTCATTCGCAAAGACGATTCAAGGAAACTAATCCGTTCATTTTCTTTAGAATGTCAACAGCTTTTTTAGTTTATTTACCTTTGTTTTCTTTTTGTGTGTAAGATATTGGGATACAATATATATATGTATCTTGGTGCCCGCCACGACAACTCCGGAACCTCTTTTTACAAAGGGTCATAGAAAGATCGACCTGGGGTTGCTATAACAGAAAACGTCCCTGCCAATTTTCGGGGAAATTAAATATCTACATTTCAGACACAGGAAGAAACGCGTCTTTTCCCAAAATCTTCAGTGTCCATTTATTCTCAATTTTTTACAAGCTCTCAGGCCATAATGAGTTTTCTAGTTATTCAACTTTCAGCCCCTTCTTCTGGTGGTAGCGCGGAACCAGGTAAGGAAATCAGATTCTGATACAATGAAGATTTGTTGAATGGGAAGAGGGAGGAAACGTTGGTGGAATCTGTATTGACGTTTTTGTTCATTATGTTTGTGATTGTGCTCTCGATATTTTTAGCTCGAAAAATTGATACGACAATTGATTCACTGTCCGTAAATAAAAGTACATTAAAGCAATGTTAAACCGGTTAAAAGATCTTTTAACGAAGAAGGTTTAATCATTGTGTAAGCTCAAACAAAAACGGCTCTTTTAGGAGCCACCAAACTCGCTCAAGCAATTTTCAATGCGTAATGTGGTATTGTTTTATGAAGTTCTTATTAATTTGCTGCAGAGGTCTATGCAGACTTAAGAATTTTCGCTAAACTTGTTAATTTATGCAAATTTACGGCATGGTGTCTAGATGTTCTCGCAGATAAGCCGCATCCCCGATTTGATGCGAAAATTTTGAGCAAAAAGGTGCGGCTTATACGCCGGTGTTTACGGTAACTGCAGATCGTTCTAATGGTATGGAAGGGAATGATGAACAAAGGCTTCTCAAGAACCCACAGACTATTCGCAAAGAATAGGACATTTGGTTTTATCATGGATACACAAGAGTGTTTTAACGGGTTACGACTCCTAAGCTCCTCGTGGGTAAATAAACTATGAATAAGACTTCAACACGGCTTCTCTTCAAATCCACACCCACATGAATTGCCTGACATTATACCCCCGCTGTCTTTCAAAAGCAGCCACGATTTGAATTACACGATCGCTTTGTTGTACACACACTCCTGCAAGCCCAAGGGGAAGGATTTTCCCTAAAACATGACCATAGCGGATTTAAGAAATTATTATTTCTGTAAAAATGTACCATTCAAAACCACAACATCTCAACTGACAGCGAATTGGCATCGGCTGGAGCTTACCGCTACGGATTCTCTTTCCTCTTCAGCATCCATTATATTTGATATTCAAAATAAAATAGGAACACAGGGTTAAATATTCAGCAAAGTTTAATAGATTCAGAAAAATCAAAAAGGCTTAAAATGGTCAGTGATATCGAAGTCCAGCAGATCAAAATCTGGTGCATGAGCAGGTCGTGACTTAGCTCCTTTAAATCTAACCTGTAAAGTTTAGGATTCCCTGAAGTGTATAGGACTTCTTAGCATGCAAGTCCCATATTTCCTCTCTATCTTTCTCGCTTAGACCCTTGAAGCTAATTAATGATACAATAGTTCTAATCTAACGAAAAAGTGGCTCTTGATCATTTGCTATTTATTTCTCTATTATGCTATATTATTCAGAAGCGCACTTAATATGATTGGCGTGATGCCAGCCAGTGATTAAAGTACTTTCGTTTGAAGATCGCTCCACGTGATTATTTCACGCAACCTGAACGTTGTTATTGAAGAAAGATCCACCCTATCAACCGATATTACTAATTTCTAATGTGATTTTTAAAAGTGAAAGCCACGACAAACGCTTCTAAGATAAAATGATATAAGCTCCTGTAAAATACACACGCAAGGAGGTTTTCGATGTAAGCATAAGATCCTTGGCTTGATTAAAATGAAGAACTACCAATCGAAGCTGTTCTGACTAAAACGTCAAATCTTCCACATTTTCGTAAAGGCTCTTGTCGTAGTCGTTCATTCTGATGAGCCTCTGTGAGAAAATAAGAGGACAACGAAGTAATTGAACAAAGATTTTAATTAAACACTAAAAAAATACATGCCGAAAAGAAGACCAAAGATAAGATATGTAATAACCTAAGAACTTGTATGGATATAGCTTGCGAACGCATACGTATTTCCGGCGGTTGTTTCTCTCCCCCGAAAAATAACGTCTGCGAAACCTAGCTGCAAAACGATTTCAGTGACGTAAAATTCTTAGCCAATCAGAATTAGGCTCATAAATCTCCAGAATCAACATGCAGGGAACACGCAAAGTACTTGCGCGTTGTCCTCTCTATCAGCAGGCTGGATACCCTAATTTCGGATCGAGAAGGTATCGTAGGTATCGTACATTTGACTCAAAATGTTACCTTATGTTGGTTTTCCATCAGTTTTATTTCGCGTCGCAGCTGTTCGAACGATGGACGATCGCCGGGTTCCTGTTGCCAGCAGTTCAGCATGATCAAGTACCTGAAGAAACAACCGTCATCATCATTATTATTGTCGCCGTCGTCGTCGTCTTCGTCATTGTCGTCGTCGTTATGATCATCATTTCATTTTCACTTCCAGAACCAAAGTTCCTATTCCAGTTCTTTCTTCTGTTCTCTTAACGTTGAATCGTCGTCATCATAAAGAGGTTAACAGAGTTCATTTCAATTTTGAACGTGAAACTACCAGAAACATCGCTAAGTAAAACTTACAGGGCATTATCCACATGGTTCGGCTTTGGCATCCGATATCCCTTCTGCAGTAACTCGATCACCGTTTGAGCTTTCGTCCGTGGATAGGGAGTTCCACCTGAGTGGAAAAACGACACCCACATCTTACAGGAATAACGCTACCTTCAGTTAAGCAAAGCAGCCGAAAGGTATTCTAGCACGGTAAATCAATTAAACAATTTCAAGCGTGAGACTTACCTATGGTAAATATCTCGTAAAGTACCACTCCAAAACTCCAGCTGCGTCGAAAAAAATGTCGAAGTTAATTAAATAGCTTCTATTCTAAGATGTCACTTACACTAAGCTGATGGAATGGGGAGAGCACTCGCCTCCCACCAATGTGGCCCGGGTTCGATTCCCAGACTCGGCGTCATATGTGGGTTGAGTTTGTTGGTTCTCTTCTCTGCACTGAGAGGTTGTAATCTGGGAACTCCGGTTTTCCCCTCTCCTCAAAAACCTTTTTATAATTGGTTAAGAAGTGGTGTGGGATTCTGCTATTAGTTTTCAAGCACTGCACTAAAAGCGTGGATCCAATGTCAAAGTAAATCGTGGAAACTCAGTTTTGGGCTCTCACCGACAATTGCTTCAAAAATGATTAGCACAAATTCTCCCTACTTACACATCACTCTTGGTAGTATAGCGTCCGTGCATAAGAGCTTCGTAAGCTGTCCACTTTACTGGGACTCTCCCCTGAGTAACAATCAAGAAACAAAATAGGTTTTGAAAAATCTTTTACCAAAATATAACATGAAAACAAATACTATCAATTAAGACGCACCTTTCTGTAACAGTTTTACAAAGTATTATGTCATTTGAGAAAATGACCAGTCAAAAAATGTAAAATGCGATACCCGAAGCCATTCAATCAAATCATGAACTCAGGAAATGTAATGATTGCCCCGAAAACCAAGATGTTCTATTTGGTTCCATAATAATGTCGTTATGTGAAACAGTGTTGTACAGTTGATCCCTCTAGTAAAACATTCCCTCTGCCTTGTAAAATCAATTTGAGCCACCTTAATTGTCAAATCGTGTTTAAATAAGTGATCATCGAATTTCATGTTATACCAACCGCTGTCTTTCTCTTATAAACATCATTTTCCAGATGAACGTCCCTAGCCATCCCAAAATCTGTCAATTTGCACCTTTCGCTTTCTCCAACCAACACATTACGAGCAGCAAGATCTCGATGAATAATCTAAAATAACATTAACAAGCACTTTGTTCAACTAAGGAAACACCGGCTATCAAACGTTTGTCAAAGCCTTTCCTGGTATGAAATGTCCTTACATATCCATAACTGAAACATTACAACTTTTCCTGAACCGGGCAAAATCCATTTTTGTCTTTTTACAGTTCTTTTCCTCCAATTTGTAAAGTGGCTACATTAATTAGAAAAAAGACCAGCAAAAGGAAAGACGGAGAAGGGCAAAAATATATTAAGTAAACTAATTGTATACCTTTAAGTTCAACTGCATTTTTAATAAAAGATAAAAGAGAAAAGAGAAAGCTAACGATAAGACAGAACACGTGTAACACACGTGCTACAAAGACGGTCAACATGATCATCCATACCATCCATACTGCCTTAACGCCGCACGGCGCTGTTGGGGCCCAGCAGATGAAGCAGCCTCACGTACGAGCCCACGCCAGCCGTCGCGGCAGCCTGGTAGCCTAACGGACCCATGCAATATGTGCTCAGTGCGTTAGTAGAAGCTATAGCAATGTATTCCCATCAACAACTTTGAGTACGAAAAAACGACAGCGGACATTTTTAAATTCCGAGAAGCGACTTGAGACCCGCTCCCTTACCTGCTGGGTCACTTATTTGAACAGTTCGAAATTAATGTGTGCATGAGTGATGTTTTGGAAATTCCGTCTCTCAAAAATCGACGAGCCTTTACCGGGGTCAGATTACAGAACTGTCAAAACTTCTAACCTATCTACTAATTTTGAGTTATACGAACACAACATGTAAGTTTGTTTATAATACACTGAACAATACTTTCTTCACGCTTGATCCTCTTTTTCTACTGTCTTCGTTAATTTCCTTCAAGACTTTTTGTTTTGAATTTTGCAAATGGCAAAATGACCGTCAACCAATTTTAATAATAGAGATAACCTAATCTTTTATAATAGAAGAAAGATACGATAGAGAAATTTCTTGTATTCAGTTTCCATTCGACAACTTGCCTTCCTTGAAGACAAGTAAGCCATGCCATCAGCTATTTGCCAAGAGATATTCATTAACTGCAATGAACTCAGACTTGTTTGCGGCTTAACATCCGGGTCTTTGAAGTAAGTGTCTTTAAATCCACGGCTCTTTCTCAGGTAACCCAGGAGATCGCCATACGGGACATATTCAATAAGAACAAGTACGGGATCTTGGAAGAGAAAAAATTTCATACAAAGAAAAATACCAGTTAATACATGATTGCTATCTCTTTAACAGCAAATAATTGTGACCGTTATCGCGACAAAGCCGACCACGTTTCCAAGGACATTAAAAGACAAGTCTGCTGTAGAAATACAACCCCCCCACCACCCCTCGCCCCCATGAGAAAAATTCATCCTCATCCCAGTGGTATAACTTGTAGCCTTCGAAACTTTTTAAGACATTTGTAACTAATACCTGATACAGTGACGCATCCCAGAAGTTTAATGACATGTGGGTGAGGTTTAAGAGTCTTCAACACTTCAAGTTCTGACAACAGGCTCTTCCTTTCCATCTCATGAGAATTTGCTGCATGTTTCAATAAAAGAAGACATTTATCATAGTAAGACAATACGTATGGCTCGATGACGCCGCTGCAGTTACTTTCTTCGATTTTCATCGAGACAATCCGGGTTTCGAAATTTAGCCCCGTTCTGATGTTTTTCACTTGGTCAAGAAAATATATCTGTCTGTAAATGGATGAGGGGGTTATTCTTGGAAAGACTCGGATCTCATTCTCAGGTCACGAATGTATACTCTTACTTGGCGACTCTATCTGAACCTAAGGTATAATAGGTTTAATCTTCCATTTTTTTAAAAATGCATTTTGGTAAATGGCTTTTTAGGACGGGTAAAGTACGGTAAAGCTCATACATAAGATTAACATGCATTGTTTAATACCTTTAAGCATCTTTATAGCCACGGTTATTGTTCCTGCCATCCATGGTAGTTCTGAAGCTCTTCCTTGTGCAACTTGTCCAAAGGATCCCTGTCCAATCACCTTATCAATCATTACGTACTGCCGCTTGACTTCCCAGGATCGAGTTCCGGGATTAAGCAAAGCATAGTCACTTATCTCCGAGTAAGGGGCACTTTCGCAACTTATTGTGACTTCACGTATTGCCACTTCCTGAAGAGGGCTACTAGTATTGCTAACGCCGTCGGAACCGTTCCTTTCCATTTCAATGCCTTCGTTCTACAGTTAGGAATGAAGACATCCAGTCAACATCTGCAACTGATGTGATGGCTGTGTCCGTGGAGACCCAAAACACAAGAAACCTCTATACAAACTGGTAAGTTTCTGCAATGAAACTATTTTAATACCTTTGAAGGCCGCAATGGTCAAAATTCATTAAAAAATTAGGAAAAACGCCTCAGGTACGCTCCAACCGCCTTATGTATGCTTCAGCATCCCCATACATCGAGAAGAGATTTGCCTGCCACCTTCACGTTTCACAATTTAATATGGAGCTGAAGTTACAGAAGACGAGTTTCACTCCCAGATTTTTGCTCTCCAAAGATCCTAACTATACATGACTATGACTCATTTCTTAATCTTTAGCAAACATATGCTTTTTCACCCCAATAGCCACCACATCGAGCGACAACGGACGCAACACCGAGGCGGTGAGAGGCATGGTTATAAATTGAACTCTTCAAGAGCAGAGTCCTGTAGCAGCAGAGTCGCCCGTGTCTAATGTAGCTCCACGATTTTCTTACTCTAACATCCCTAATCTGCAGAGCCGGATACGTCCTTTGAAATACCCGTCCAGCGCCTGGCCATTTGAAGTTGATCACGTTCTTGGGATTTCTTGGTCCAGGAGTAGCTGTAACGTTAATATTAGTAAGGTTCGATTGCACATATTTTAACGACTAAGCTTTCAAATTCACCGGCAGTCCATTACTTTCTACCTCTCTTTCTTGTCTAGATTTTTTTCTTCGGTTTTGCAACGTTTTTCGTTTCAAAGCGACTACCTCCAAAGATTGATCATGTCAACTCTGTAAGCCTTACGAACAACCTATGTCAAATTCAACATTGATAGATTCTGTGCAGATTGTGTGGACAGAAGGGTGAGACAGTGAACACGTGATCAGTGAGTGCCCTAAACTTGCGAAGAAAGGGCATAAATGACGGCAAAAATTGTCCATTGGAACCTATTCGGCAACTATGAATTGACGAGGAGTTAGAAATGGTATGAGCATGAACCTGAGAGAGCAGTTGAAAATCAAAAGGTAAATATATTATAGGATTTCATATAGAATTTCAACATACACTGTGATCATCAGATTGAAGGGAGAAGACCAGACATAGTTGTTATTGAAAATAGACAGAAAGGTGTGTAAGATCATCGACATATCAGTACCAAGAGACTGCGAGATCCATAAAAAGGAATTCAAGAAGATTGGAACTGCCAGTACCTCAAGAGAGAATTGTCAAGACTTTGAAATAGAGTGTCATAAAATCCAAACCAAACTAATTACCTTTGCCAGTCAAAAAGGACGAAGACAATCCAGTAAACCAATCAAAATTCGAAGTAATAACACGTAGCCGAAACAAAGCGCGGGAAAATGTGCACGGGCGAGCCACGATTTGTTTTGGTTTCACTTCTGATTGGTTGAGAAAGTAGCGCGAAAACTTTGAACCAATCACTGAGTGAAGTAATGCAAAACCAAGGTAATTAACTAATTACTTTCGACACTCAATTGAAAACCGCTCTATAAGCAAAATTACTGTCATACTAGTAGTGTTAAGGGCTCTTGGATGTGTGACTAGCAACAACTTCAGAAATTCGGTTGAAAGACTCGGAATTAAATTAGCTGTACCATTGGTGCAAAAGCAGCCTAGCTTACAACAGCTCGGATATTGAGGAGAATGCTGGAAAGAAAGTGAAACTAAAAATCTTTGGTCATTTGCTATGACCAGCTTCTCGATAGTGGGAGGCGCGGTGGCCTCATAGTTAGTGTGCTCGGCTCCGGATCGAGTGGTCCAGGTTCGGGTCCTGGCCGGGGACATTGTGTTGTGTTCGTGGGCAAGACAAGTTACTCCCACTCTCTGCCCAGGTTTATAAATGGGCACCGGCGAAATGCTAGGGGTAACTCTGCGATGGACTTGGCATCCCATCCAGGGGGGAGTAAAAAAATACTCCAAGTCGCTTCATGCCACGGAAACCTCGATAAGCTCCGGCTCTGATGGGCTACTTGGTAGGAATACATCGCCTAATATCACCTTGAGAACAGCTAACAGCTAATAATAACAATAATATAATAATAATAATAATAATAATAACAATAACGCTCTCAAAAGTGGATGATCTCCCAAAACTGTGAAAAAATAAAATGCAATACTCTCATGAACTGATTTTGGTTAAAGTCGTTTATGGATGATGAAGATGTATATAGTTTCTCATTTGCATTTTTCTTTTTCAACATAGAGATGTTTTAACTCTTCTTACATTTACATTTACTCTAAGATTACTCGCCAAGGGGGGGTTATACTAACTCCTCAAAATGACCCCAAAAGAGGAGTTTACTTAACTCCCCTCGCAGTTTTAAACTGGAATGTTACATCCACGGAAGGGTTAAATTTTACCCCAGAGGAATTAAATTTAATTCTTATGTAAAGTTACAATAGCCCCTAACGTTTAACTCCTGTTTAAGCTTTAACTTTACTCCCCTACTGGTGAGAGCACCTTTTTGAGGAATTAAAATTCATGTATTTCACATATATTTCTTTTCAAACGCCACACAAAACGAGTCGCCCGAAGTGATGGAAGCCGGAATGCAGAATCCAGAAAATGGAATCCATTGTACGGAATCCTGAATCCAAAGATTTCGATGGAATCCAGAATTCGTTTCGAGGGAGCCAGTGATTTTGGGATCCGGAGTCCACAACTTGGGTTCCGAAATCCACGGGATGGGATCTGGAATCCGAGGGCCACCTGGATTACTTTAGAACAAGAGGCTAAAGAGACATCGTCTAATTTTGCCTCAAATGGGGTCAATTCAAGACGGCGAGCTCAAGTGTTAGCAGTAACTTCAAAACAACATAACTGAGCACTGTCAAAAAGGAAATCTTACTGACCCTCGTCACATTTGCATAAAAACAAAGTCGTTTTATCTTAAAGAGCTTACAAAATGAGACGATGGTACGACTTCAGGTTCCCCAAGTGGCCTAAAAGGAAAACGTTTTATAATCATTTTAAAATTACTCTTCTTAATACTCTGTTTCAAATGCCTCGCAGCTAATAAACCAAACACTTTGCCGGATGTGCACGATAACATATAATTACCAAAACAACTTCTTCTTGAAAACGATATTTCCAGTAAGAGTAAAAGTGGGAGGATTGTCAAAGTCAAGACAGAAATAAATAAATGAATAAACAAGTACATGTACAAACTGTTGAATAGAAGATGACAAAGGCAGAACTGCTTGTTGGAAAAAGGGAGGGAGGAGAGATGTCGGGGAAAATGTATATATATAACAAAACAAAGCAACACAAAGAAGATGCATTAGAAATTAACAACGCCTACATACCGATCAAGTCCTTGACCTGACAAAGAGAAAAGTATTGTTAGCAAAGTTCCTATAAACATGGAAAGCACTAAACGAAAACAAAGCTCCGACGAAACCATCAATCATTTTTCCTTGGTGCCTCGTTTACTGAGCACGACATTGGGTGCCCAAAGGAGCCAAAAAGGAAAAAAAATTAATACATTAAAATGCAATGTTTTGCTTTCGTGTTTTCTATAGCACCAGTTAGTCATGCCGCTTTGGAGATTTGCAGACCACGAAAAAGGAATGAACAATTTTTTTTAAACGCATAATGCCGAGCCATTATTTTGTTCTTAAAATGCTATTGTTCAGTAGTGTCTATCTGTTAAACGCCTTTTACCTTACGTTGACGGTGTCGAGCCAGTAGTAAAGAGGAAACACATTTCTAAAACTTACGTATCTTTCGCCTTATGATGGGGTACACTACAACTGAAAGGACTGTGACTACCAACACTCCAATGACTAACAAATATATCAGGTCTTTGCTAATGCCCCCTCCAGGCTCAGAAGTAGCCTTAACTGAAACAAAAACGAAAAAAACATAAGTGTCTTTCGTCGTCTAGCTTGTAACTACTTTGCAAAAGTACGTTACGGAAGGTTGTGTATTCTCCTACGCGGAAAAGATAGAAATTGGAAATTAAATGGCTCATTTAACTAAAGGATTTCAAAAGAAAAAGTATTTAAACTGTTTTATTTTTTAAGTGGTCTAGCTTTTTACCCTCTGAGGTAATCACTACATAGTTGTTTAATTACGGGAGAAAAGGAAAGGTTCAAAACTAAGATTAGCTGGACGATGATGAACAATCCGTAAATTCAGCAAAATCGTCGAATTCGTGAAGAGAGAACTAAGTTCTGTCACCAAGAAAAGTAGCTTTACAGTCACCTTACTCGTCTCTTGAACTTTTACCCGATCTTTGCCAAAAAACACCAAGACGCGTAAATATGTCCAGCCATCCGTCCTTCCTATAAAAAAAACCTCAATCTATATCTAAGCAGTAGGCTTTTAATATCGCGTAACGTCCTCATATAAACACATCTACATTTTGGTGAGAATCGCATGACATAACGTGAGATCTATCATCCTACAAGCTGGCAGCACTCACATATCACAATTACGAAGACATCTCCAGTAGCGGGATTTCCAACGCCATTAACAGCAGTACATCTGTAGCCTCCTGAATCTTGCCTTTTGATGCTAATCAATGACATTTTGTCAACAAAATTACCAGAACGTCTCGTCCATGTGATGTTCGGTGTTGGATTCCCGTTAGCTTTACAGTCCAGCATTACATCATCTCCCTCAGTTTGGTTTGCAGAGATTTCAATGATATTTGGTGAAACTACAATAAAACAGGAAATGGTGTGAAAAAACATACAGGGTTAGTAAGATCCTCTAGGATCAGAATTTAAAGTATAGGTTGGATGTGGCGGTGGTTTCTTAATGAATTCACAAAATGGGAAGTCACCCTAACCCTAAATACAGTAATACATAAACTTCTTAAGGCGACGATACTCCGTGACGTACATACAAAGAACTATGAATCTCAGGAACAGCCCTCCAAAAACCGAACCCTGAAGATGAAAGGCTGTCCTTTATCAGAACCTTTCGGTCTAATGCTTTGTTTGAGCAGTCTTTATTTTGAAATACATTCTTTTTCTGGAAACGCAAAGCACTTGTTCAATGTTTTTCACTCTTGATTTCCACAATGACATGAACAGGTACAGCAAGAAATAATGAGAGAGAAATTCTAATGCTTTTTGCACGATGTTTAAGTCTCAGCATTAAAATGAAAGACTTACTTGGATTAACAATCCACTGAGTATCAACTGTGAATTGTCCAAGTTCACCATCAGTTACATCTGCGTGAAGAGGTTGTAGTGGCTCTATGAGGGAACTTGAAAACTGAAGGTCCACAATGGCTTCGACTCTAGAAGATCTAAGACTTTAAAGAGGTAAACATCGCTTAGACGTTCGCTTAAAATATGTTAGATTGTGCATTGTTTGCTGTGGTTTTCAGCTAAGAGAAGATAACAGACTAAATTAAAATATCTGTTAAAATAGGTATGCTGCTCCTAGAAAACGCGTGTAACCAAGATATGGAACATTATTTTGAATTTCCTCACGTTTGTCTCTTATATATATGTATATATATATTTATTTATTTGTTTATTTATTTATTTATTTATTATTTTTAGTTCACAAGTGAATTAAAGGCGAAGTAAAAGTGAAGTGACGTAAAAGTTCCACTAACCATCATAGTCATTGGATTTTTGTGAAGTACATATCGGAATGATCAAGACACTGCCACTTGAAATGAAATACATTTTGCCATAGTGAGAGAGTTTCTGATATTTTCTGTAAACTGTATATACACATGTATCTTTGAGATGAATTAAAAGTTATTATTTAGTGAACAAATAGTTCTTCAATAGGGGGGCTGATGAGAAAAGGGCTACTTACTCTCTGCACATGTTTTAAGTGTGATACAAGCCCTAGAATTTCTGACACATCAATGTTCACAGAAATGGTGCCACAGAATTTTTGCGCACTAGTGGGAGATGGCCACAGAAATCCTGCAGAACTGATCAGAGATGGCTGTTGAAATTTTGTGGCCATCTCTGACTGGTGCCACAGAAATTCTGTGGCCATCTCTAATAAGTGCCGCAGAATTTCTGCGGCACCTGTCAGAGATGCCCGCAGAATTTCTGTGGCACCAGTCAACTTTTTCATGGAATATATTTAAGAAATAGGACAAGTGCCACGTGGCAATCCATCTTTGTGAATATCTACTGAACTGTTCTCTCTGAATTCACCAAGTGCCCCGAATTTACAATTTCTCCAGTCAAAATATACATAAAACACTACCAAAACCAACTCTGGAAAACCACAAAATAGTTTGGACGGCGTTACACTTATTATCTATCCCCTTCAGTCGTTCAGAAACCAATAAGAATTAATACCGTGTTCGTATTTGCCGTTTATGGAATAACCTACCACTTACTATCAGGTCATGCTCTACTTCTTGAATAAATCGCAACAAATTTTTTGTTTATTTCTCTCAGAATATATTTAAATATTATCTGCTTTTTACCCATCTATGTTTTTGCATGTCAAACATGTGTTAGAGATTGAATATAACCACTCCAAAAAGACTGACTGTTATTTTTATTGAATGGGCGTGTAATGAATTATTACAGTTTTATGTGGTAGATAAAACATGAGCGGAAGATCTGTCTAGGCGTTTTAAAATGGCGCGCTGAAAGCAAGCCATTGTAAACGCCCATTCAGATCTCAAGCGAATATTTTAACGGACTTGTGAAATGAAACTATAATTGTCTTATATGGTTGTTTTATCCCGACGCGCACGTTCGTTTCTTGAAACTCCGAACTGGCTTATTGGCGTTTACAGAGGTAAACATGTGAGGCAAATAGCTGCCTATTGATTGGCCATAACTTTTATGAATTATTAATGAATTTTACAGTATTCAGGGTGGTAAATTTCAGGGAATCTTGAATTCTATTTTAGGCTTAACCAAAAAGCAATAGATTTTGTCATGAATGTAATGTATTTTAACGTCCGATTCAATAAAATTGATTAAATGAAATAAATAAATGGCAATGGTACTCGATTGAGAGTGGTCAGACAAATGAAAGGGAATGCTTCTTCCTTTAGACGAATTTTATTCTCACCCTCCAGTTTTCCAAAGCTCTGAAAGAGCATTGGGTATTCTTTAACAATATCCTACTTTGTACTTGATGGTTGAGGATTATTTCCGGAAGTTGGCTCAGAATACATTGTTTTGACGCTGTAAATTCTCGGAAGTTGGTCTATAAGACTAAGACTTCGAATGGCCCAGAAGAAGCTTGTGTGCCCCTTTGACACGATTACCGGTTTTTTTTAAATATCTCTTCAAGCTGACACCAGAGCCAGTTGTTCTCAGGGGAACATCTCCTGCACCAATGGGTTCTCTATCCGGTTATAACGAGGTCCCATACGACCCTTTGTACAAGGAATCTGGCAACAAATGTACAGATATCTGCGCTCTTGAGTGGCTAAACAAGGCCAACTTTTATTCATTTATCTTGAGCTTCATGTGTCATCCTAAATCATGTGGAAGGTTTGGATGGGAGGACAGTGGTTGTGTTTTGGATCCTTTAAGCAGAATTTGGCAAGGATATGGAGGTATCTCCACCGACAACTATGGAGGAATAATTGGCCTCAGTTTCCAGGACTTGGTTAACCATGTGAACAGGTTTACGATGGCGAAATGTCCAAGTTTGTTTCATTTGTTGCATCGCGTTTCTCGGCTTGGAAGTTCTTCCGTCCAGGCTGTTGCTCGCACCCACAGTGCATAGTGCTTGGCTGAAGAGGTCTCCACTTCGGGTCTGGGCCCTCTGTGTATTTTGCTCCAATTCCGAGAGTGGCTTCTTGAAAGGAGAAAGGTGGCGTCTTTAGAGGAGAAAGATTAAGGCACGTAATCAAAAACCATACAAAACGGAAGAAATCGAAAGAAAAAGTAGCATATTACTCAAGCTCAAAAGCCTCGTTTAACATGGAAATTATCAAAGTAGGAGAATTTGAACTAAATCCAGGAGACATCAGGAGTCCATGTTCAGTATGAGAACTCAAGGAGCCCTTGAGTACTCAACGTGTAAATTAAAATCATACATCAAGTGCAGTTCAGTCACACCGGCTGTACACTATGTCCCTCTTGCTTATGGAAAAGTGCGTCAGGTTCACTGCCATTCAACGGAATCGACGACACAGAAATTCTACAAGAAGTCCAACACAGAAATCAAACCGAAGCTGATAACGACGAATAGCTTCAGGATTTAACTCATAAACTTGCTACCAATGCAAAACATCTTAAAATAGCACATAAACGTCAGTGGCTCGAGGAAAAAAGTGGACGAATTACGAAACCTTCTAAAGCTTTGCCGTTTCGACGTATTCGGAGAAACAGAAACGCACTTGAAAAGCGAAATCTCCTATGGAGAAATAAATATCGACCATTAAAATCTCATCCGAAGAGACAGATGGGGATAGACAAGGTGGGGGATGTGTGATATATTTGGAAGGTTAAGAAAGGACGGGGACGACGGCTACGAGAACGCCACAAAACAACAGGTTTAATGAGCAAAATAGCTGTGCACGCCCTGCACGTGCGTTTCCCATTTTTGTACATTTCTGTGCCGTTCTCTCTCTAACAATGACATTTATTCACCAAATTTGAGGTTATGTGGAGGACGTGAGCACCTGCCTATAAATTTTCACTTCTATCTCATAAACCGTTACCTGCCGGGAGTGACGTCACAATCATTGAACCGTAGCTGCTTGAAGGGAGTTGACGTGTTTTTAATCGCTTCGTGTTGTCAAAAATTTTGCTTTTTTTTCCGCTGTCTCAGGTAAGTGTTTTTTTTCCTTTTTCCCTTTACTTTTCTTTGCTGGAAGTGAATCGAGTTTTGTACGAGTTCCTTGTTTCTTTTTAGTCTATAATTACCTTGTTATGGCGTTCTTTGATACCGAATTGGTGAACACGTGTGTCCGCCATTTTGGAAACTCTTCGCCTCCATTTGTGGTATTTTAGCTTTTGAGGCCTCCTCTGACATTGCCATTTTGTCGTTGGACGGAAATTCTCTTATTTGAATTTGTTAAATACGTATAAAAGGTGAAGTGAACTATGTAGTAGTCACGTTTATCGAAAATTCACCTGGAATGAACTCGTGTAGGCATTTGCATTAGTAGTACCACGTGGCCCCTGTTCGCCAGCTTGAACCGGACGAATTCCATTGTACGGTACATTTCAAAGGAGAAGTGATCTATTTTATAGTCACATTTATCGCAAGTTCACCTAGAATAACGTTGTTAAGGCGTTCACCATTCATGGTGTTATCTAGTCGAGGCGCTTTACAGCCTGAAGGCCAGCTATAGAACGGTCTGCAATCCTCAATAGGAGGGAGTGTATAATAATATTCATTTGCCTGTGACCTCCTAAGACATCTATAAGAGCAGACCTGGGATCTGGTCGCCATGAGGCAAACCTTGGTAGCTGAGCAGTGAGAGCTGTGGTATAAAATCAGTGCTTAATGAGAAAATGTCTGGCAAACCCAATCAAACAGCGCAAGGTTAAGTTGCCATATATGATCTGAATGATGCTTTCAAGACAGAGTCTGCATCTACGTTAGCAGAGCCTGCAATAGCCTGCTTTTAGCTTCTGTTAGATCATGTTCGAGGCAAGTGACTCCATTGTGGGCATTTAAAAGCCTAAAGACCAGCCAGAGAGTAGTCTGCTATTCTCTATGATTGCTGACCAGGCTTTAGTGAATCAAACCGCTTTTTGGCCGGTTTTAAAAATCTTAACGGCAGTTTTGTCGACTGACGCTTCCTATCAATTTGATACTAGTTATGCCTGCTAGGCTGACGAAGTCAATCATGATAATCGAGAGAAGGAGGTAGCGATTTGACTCTCAGGGGACAGACGTGCGGTACAGCAGCAGCCAGTTGTTTCTTGTCACTGCTGTCAAGGTTCCTAAAGTCATTGGATATTATGTTAGAGGTCGCGACAAAATTATGTCTGTAGGTAATCCACCAGGACCAAAGTGTGACAATAATGAAATGCCACTGCACACCAAGGAATGGCAAGGTATTCATACCAATGTGTGTATTCATACCAACGTAGTATCTGGAATAAAATCCCTGGTTAAGCTTATTGTGTTAAAGTTTTGATCGACACAAGTCACATTGTTAGCCTCCATTTATTGCCAATCGTAAGTTGCAGATTCGTTGCTTTAAACTCTAGCCCCGAAGTTTTAACTTCATGCTAAGGTGGCCTGGCTTTGGCTATGACTGCTAACTATGAGTTGAATCAGAGGTTTAGGGATGCCATGAAAGTCCATTTTACAATGAATTTGCCTGGGGTTCATCAGTTCTTCTAGTCATGCTGATGAGTTTCTATTTGGCGGAAAAACTGCTAAGAGAGTTTGAATAATAGCACAATTTAAAAGAACTACAACTACTATTGTTTTCAGTTAGTACGAGTTTATTACTATGCACAGTGTCCTCAATTAGTGCCCTGGTGCTAAGAATTTTCACGAAGGTTATAGAACATCCCCTGACGGTCCTTAGGCATAAGGGACTTTCAGTGAGTTTGCTTCTCTGGTAGTTGATTTTATATTGCAGCAAAGAATGTTCTTGGTTGCTTGCACGCTATGTGAGAGTCAGTTCAATTATCATTAAAACCGTTTTGACCCTCACAATTGCAAATGGAATCACTTTCTTGGTTCTCACTCTAGATTCTGACTTGATGAGGGTGTAACTATCCGATAAAA
>NC_090895.1:22442241-22462241 GCF_036669925.1 Montipora capricornis | reverse complement strand
AATAGTCGATTAAAATAACAGGCAAATAATTCGTCTGAACAAATTATGCGCCTTTAGCATAAACACGACCAAATTTAGTTCTATATTATTGACGACTTTATGCGATTTGAAAATAAAAAGAGAACGTTCTTCCTTGATCCTATTTCCACATCATTCCTTTGCGTTCCCACATTATCCATTTGCGAGAGGAGTTAATTAAATTTTGTTCGACTTTAAGACATCCATAAAGACAACGCGATTTACATTTTGCAGAATTAATGTGGTCCCAGTTCATCTACACTTCCCAAGTTTGCAATTTTAAGCTACACTTTTAACTTGAAATGGGCAAGCATTTGTTCCCAGCGTGTCTCTTAGGGAATATATCACTCGTCTGCTCGAACTGTCTGCTTTCGCTCGTCTTGAAAGACGCACTAAATGAGCTTACGTATGAGACGTAGATACCAGCCGCTTTTTATGATCCACTGGAGATTCCTTTCCTGTTAACTTTCTAACTAAATATGCTTCCTGCACGACATGATAGTGATGAAGGTAGTCTGTTAGTGATCCATGGGAAAGAAGGTTTCCCCCTGGTTTGCTTGCCTTCAATTCACTCGCACTTTCATTTATTGTAAGAGTTGGACAATCGGGCTTGTTCAGGATGAACCATTAGCAAAGGGTAATGATCAACTGTCCAAGATTCCCCGTTTCTCACCTTTCCAACCACAAATGGGACTAGAGCATAAGATTAGTGTCTTAAAAGAGGACGCGAAAGCATAGTACATGAGAAATGACGTTCTACCGCAAACAAAATACTTCAGTTCTCTAGCTTTTACATGTTATAAAGCAGTAAATATCAACTTGAAACGAATAGTTTCTCACCTTTCAAGTCAACAAAGACCGAGCCAACCGCATTTCCCGGTCCGCCTTGTTCAGTACGGTAACTCACTCTGATAATGTACACGGATTCCTCACCATCCTTCACGTTCAGTAACTGCAGGGTTGCGGGTTGGCTAGGATTGTATTTGCTACGAAGATCTGGATCCGGTACTCTAAAGTCGGTAGCAGAACCGGAACCCTCGCCTAATCTCGATGCTATCGGAACTTCATCGTCTGTCCCTTCGTCTTGCCTCTTTCTGCTTATGCTGACAGAAACGATTCGGGCCTCTGGTTCACTGTATTCCCACACAAGATCCACGTTGGTGTTGTTAACTCCATCAACAACGATGAAAGGATCACCAGGTTTTTTTGTCCAAAATTGAGCCTCTTATAATGATGTAAGCAGAAAAAAAAAACATAATCAAAGATGCACTGATAACACCAGACACAGGCTTTCTCTTTCTTGATTATTCACTGAATACATTCGACGTCTTACCAGATATCTTTGGTGATACCAAAGTCAAAAGGATTCTTAACTGAATCAAACCTGAAACTCTTCGGAATGACAAGACCATGTCGCTGGAAATTTTCTTGAGAAACGATCGTGCAATGATCTGTCGATCGAGCCTAGTCTGCATAGCAAGCGTTTTCAGCGGGCGAGGAGCGAACTCTTTTTCGGCCGCGCGAGAATAAGGCGAGCGGGGGTCTTAAACGCTCGGCTTCGCCTGGTGCTTTTAAGGACGTTCGCGCTAATTGTTTGTGCGCAACGTTACTGCGCAGGTAACGCGACTGTAATATGTCACGTATTACTTCGAGCATTAGTGAAGGTGAGGTTATAAAACCATTGCAAAAACCGTGGACGATAAGTCTTGCACAGCGTTGGATCAGAGAAGATCGTGATCAGTCAAAATTGATTTAAAATATTTATGAAAGTCAAGTAGACTACTGCACGACTGATATTCGCGAGGTTTTATCAGTCGTGCACTAGTCTACTTGACTTCCATACAAATTTTTCAAGCATCAATTAAAATAACATGGCGACAAAAACGCCGAGGAAAAAATTCCAGGCCGGCAAAAGAATAGCACATTTATTTTCGAATCATCATGAAACTTCAAAGAGAAGTGAGCGAGAGGATGGAAAAGCTCTGGAAAAGGTAGCTGATCGAGTAGACTAGTGGCTGAAAGTTTGGAAAACTCGAGGACGAACCATTGCGTAAATTTAATGGGGCTGTTTCTTTTTAATGTTTTTATTACCCTACGAACTTAAGTTCAAAGTGAATGCATGTTTTTAAAGTTCTTTTCCTTTACTTTCGTGAAAATCGAGCGGTATTTCCTTCCTCGTCGCTTGAATAGTGCGGGCCGGCGGGGAAACAATCAGCGATTGAATTTCACGAAAAAACACACTCCAGAGGATGAGCATGACGGCAATGGAGAGATATTATACAAAACACCAACCAAATGAAGATGACCCCTGCTTAAAACTTCGTCGCTATGCTCGAGAAAGGTTTTTTTTTCGGTAAAAACCTTTCACCTCTTCAACGATCGATCCTCTCTTGGGTTCCAGTCCTTGCCCGATAGGTCACGCAAAAGCGTGACAAACGAACTTTTCCAAGAGCTTTCCAAAATGACATCGATTTTACTCGTTCAGATCATCGGTGACCCCCATTTTTTAAATAATGAATCACTTACTTTACTTACTATCTACAAAATATGATGAAATGAAAAATTTCCCACCGTAAGAAGTTATCTTTTTTTAACATTTCCTTTCCTCGCGCCATCGAATTCCAGTCGTCGTTGCAACGGATAGAGCTTACAAAAACGTTCGTCGACGATGAGCTCTAATGTTAACGACGTCCCTAGCAGCATGCAATTATCTAAAAATCCCACCCCTAAAAACCTATGCACGGAAACTTTTACTCCCAACAGTTTATTTTTATGATTTTAGATGGATGAGCAGATGAGCCTACATCTCGCTATTATGACCGATTTCTCGCAATTAAGCCATTTTTCCACTGCCATTTTCTCCGAACCAAAGTCGGTGACCCCCATTTTTTTTTTCATTTTTGGAGTAAGTACTTTATGACCTAACTCTAGGCGAGAAATGAAGAAAA
This sequence comes from Montipora capricornis, assembly GCF_036669925.1. Classification (NCBI taxonomy): domain Eukaryota; kingdom Metazoa; phylum Cnidaria; class Anthozoa; order Scleractinia; family Acroporidae; genus Montipora; species Montipora capricornis. The sequence continues at coordinate 22,459,275 of NC_090895.1, read as the reverse complement.
TCTCACCGTAGGAAGATTTTGGCGCGAACGTCCTTAAACCCGATAAAACACTGCTGCTCGTTTCTCAACATTACATTGCAGATGACATGATACGTAGATGGGACTTTATGGTTGGTTTTCACTCACGTGATCAACAGCCATGTTTTTCCACGAAAACAAAAGAAAACGTTTGCATAATAACAAAGTTCAATTCTCGGAGGATTTGATCGGGGCACCAACACGGCCGCCTTTTCTTTGATTAGGGGCACTGACATGGTGACCGTGACACGTCATGTGAAAACCGAGAATTCATACTAACGGAATGATATTCTTGCTTATCGCGACAATTTACACAGGGGTCACTGGAGAAGCCGGAAGTCAATAATCTCAGAGAGCACGCACCCTATGATTGGAAAGGAAAGAAAGGAAAGGAACTATGTTAAGTGTCTAGTCTTCTAACGCTGGATGTAAACTGAAATCAGATTAACACAAATCAAATCAAATATTAGTTTTTGAGGAGGGGGTAAAACCCGAGTACCCGAAAAATATACCTCTTGATGCAGAATAGCGAACCAACTTCCCGGGTAGCAAACATATTTCCTCTTTTGCGCGCCGAGGAAACACTTCGTTCGGGAAGCAATGTTTCCACTACAATGCTTCCTCGTTTGCGGACGCCTTGAGAAGTATAAAGTTCCATGATGTTAGTATTCGGAATATTCCTCTGTGACCCAGAAAGCTCCATTTACCCACATGTAGTTTTAAGGGAGGTCGTGTAGCCGCATCAAATTAGAATTTAGAAATGTTGGTTTTTGTGGAGAGGGAAATGAAGTAAAATTCAAAACGCACGCGCAGAGTCGTTGCTTTAGATCATTACCTTTGTTTTCTGCGCTATGGTTCGCTACTTTCTGTTTCCTCCCTTAGGGTTCAGTTCTGAACGACCATGGGCAAAAACGAAATATTGGGAACCTGGCCTTGAATGCGAGAGCGAGACACCATGATAGTGCATTACTCAAAAAACAATTTGGCGTTAAATGCGAAACTTTTCTCGTTCCCAGAGTCCTCCGTTTGTTTGGTCAGGTGGTCGACCAAAAGTAACTGGGGGCTCCGGCGATGAGAATGCAAGTCGTTAAGAAAACGCTTGTTATACTTTAACGCGTTTTTCTTATTTTTGAACTTAAGACTATGATTCAGTTGAAAGAAAAAAAATCATCAGTCATCTAAATCAGTCGACAATACGACGCTTAACCTTTTTCTACCTTTATTTAGCACATGAAAGCATCGTAACGTGATGCAATCCCTATAAAATCAATCATTACAACTAGAATCTGTTGAGACATATTAGAAAAGTTCTTTGTATTGAAATTTTAAGGCTATGAGTTAATTTACTCAAAAACAAAGGAAAACGTCTGAAAGAATATGAGGGTATGAAAATACACCTACTATACTAGACTCTCGCAGATGTGACGTCGAGTTCAAATGACAAAGATAGAAAATGCATTGTGCGAAGTCATGGCGACGATGCTGAAATAATGGCGGCCTTATTAGATTCACATATTATATGAACTGTTGACAATGGAATCCATTAAGAACTCGGAAAAATCCGAGCCCCAGATGGGATTTGAACCTACGACCCTCCGGGATCTGGTCGGATGCTCTAACCTCTAATGTGACTGCGCGATGCAATTATGAGCTATGCTGTCAGTCGTTATGTGACTCTGTAGTGGCGTGATGCAGCTCGAGTCAAAGACCTACATCTCACCCTCGCGCACCATAGAGTTTCCAGAAGCTCAATGGTTAGAGCATGCGACAAGATCATGCAGGGTCGTGGGTTCAAATCTCCTCATCTGGGGCTCGGATTTTTCCGAGTTTCCAATGGTTCCAAGGCCAACATTTTATTTTCATGTTGGATTAACCCAATTACTCTAATATGGTTGAAAGAATTTCAAATTTGCATTCAAATATTAGGTATCTTTCCAGGTAGTTTACCTCAGATGATTCAACCAATATTCAACCGTGACCGAATGAGAAGGGCTCACTTGAAAAAATATCAGAAGGACTACCATTTTACAATTAATTCTTCCAAACGTTTTGTTTTGTTCAGTGAACGAATGTATCCTTCGGTCACGTGACTCAATACACTGTACTCTATTCAAACTGGGCAGGGAACCCTGGCTTCAACTCTAATTAGTAAGTTCTAACGAGAGTTGATAAATGAGTTCTTTTACTTAAGGTAAACAATGGTGGTATAGTATGGCATTGAAAACTATGTTCTCATATATCAAACACACTTCAACATATTTTTATTACCAAAATAAATATAACTAAAAATAGCGTAGCGGTAGTCAGGAGCTGACATAGTAAGATAATGGTTTGACACTGACTAGTTTTTTTGATGTTTCGTGCAAGACGTTTCGGCTGGTGCTTAAGCCTTCATCAGTTGCAATATAACGGTAGCACGCGAGAGTCAAATAACAGCAGGCTTCCAAGAAAAGTCGCTCGTGACAGAGTTGTTAGACAAGAAGCTAACTACCACGAGCGCCTTTTTTTGGAATCCTGGTACTCAATAAAGGACCCGTAGTCTGGAAATGACCAGATCGCCATCCCAGAGGTCTACAAGTCTCTGGCATGCGCAGAAGTCTCGCGCTACGTTTTCAAGAAACTGCACGCGGATTTTCATCAGCGCGCGCTCGACGTGCTGTTATTTGACTCTCGCGTGCTACTGTTATATTGCAACTGATGAAGGCTTAAGGACGGTGCCTACTAATTAAAGATATTTTTGCCCCGGTTATGATTGTGCAGGAACTGTAGATCTTAACAAGTGTTATTAAAATCCAAAAAGGAAATTGGGGGTAACCAAGCATTTTTCAAAGATAATTCATGAATAATGTTTGTAAAAAGCTTAAAAATACAAAGCAATGTATGGCGTTCTTTCTCATTCTGAAGCTTAATTATCTCTCAAAAATGCATTGTTAACCTCAATTTTCTTTTTGGATACCAAGAGTAGTTACTAAGATCTACTTTCCGCGGATAGTTTTAAACCGCGCAAAAATATCCTGGTATTAGTGAGCATCACGATAGGAAATCCGAATATCTCAAGATGCGCAGAACGTATGCGCAATAACAATAGTAGGCACCGTCCTTAAAGGCGGCGAAATACTACATACAAAAACCTTCAACTTGGCGCGTAACATTGTTTCGTTGCAAGTTTGGGTCGATGTCTCCCGTTTTTCACCTTGCATGATCAACTTGTCGCGCAACAAAAACATTTGTTGCGGGTTGAAGAAAGTTGTTTCGAAAAGTAGAGCGCAGGTCCACTCTGAGCAACAAATTTTGGCTTTGTTGCTCGTTTTTCATCAAGCTCACAACTTGTCGCGCTACAAGTGTGCTCGTGTACTAGCAAATCAAGCAATTAGCGCCCTGCATTTCTTCAACCCGCAACAAATGTTTTTGTTGCGGGTCAAGTTGATCACGCAAGGTGAAAAACGCGAAACATCGACCAAAACTTGCAACGAAACAATGTTGAGCGACAAGTAGAGGATTTTTGTATCTCGTCTTTCGCCACCTTAAGCACCAGCCGAAACGTCTTGTACGAAACATTCAAAAAACTAGTCAGTGTCAAACCATTATCTTACTAAATATAACTACTCTGCCACATCTGATTCAAGACTAAGTGGCGTCTTTCTAATCAATAGGGAACTTACACACGGGCCGTTTTTGAGCTAGGGGCGGCAACGTGAAGTGATCTCTTCTCCTTTTTAACTTGTCATGGCACTTCCACGTTTGTATTTCTAAGTGTCCTTTGACTATTAGATAGGATTAAATTAAAAATCTGTGAGAGACTACTGTCCTGAAACACGAAATGTTCACTTCCGGTTTCCGTCACCGTAACACAGTAAAACAAAGTAAAATATCACAAAAATCCAGAGTGTAGTGGTTCCAAACGATGACAATCGATTTTAGTCTTACTTTGTAAACAGGAGAATTAAACAACAGAAACAATCAAACTAACCATACCAGGAATACCAGCTGCTCCAATTTAGTCAGCAGATTAGAAGCTTCAGCAAAATGCAGGATTCCCTTCAAAAGGAACCCATCTTTGGAGATAAATTACTGAAATACAAATACGAAATAGAAATACGGTTTACTAATTTATTTCATTTCCTCGGGATAAAAAGTTTAAAACGTTAAAAAGGTAAAACGAAATTTTACGATCATTTTAGTTGGTTTTAGCGATGTCACGATTCATACAAAACCATCCACTCTTCTCGAACAATGAATACAGATAAAATGTCATAAATTGTTATAAAAACGGACGTAAAGAAAGTTTGAAAGCGAAACCTCTGGAAGGCAATTTACAGTCTTCTTTTAGCAAAAACACGCGATTAAAACAATACGTCACAGAAACTAAGGTAAGGGGGTGTTTACATGATACCGGGGCGACTTTCGCACCGGCGCGAGTTCACTCCGGTTCCCTCTCTTAGCTCTGTATTCACGGTTTACATGATATTACTGAAAAAAGTCATGCTGAGGCGACTCACACCGGCGCGAGTTCACCCCGGTTGCTGCAAAAGTTTCGTCCCGGCGCCAAATCCCGGAACGGTATCATGTAAAACGAGGACCGACCACTCGTTCCGGTGCGAAATCGGGCTCCCAGTGGGCTACAACGGATAGCACATGCGCACTTTTCGTGATAGACGCCATATTTGCAATTTGGATTCACGCTTGTATTTTATCGATATGTTGTGTCCCTTCAGGTAAACACAATACGAATTCACCCGGTCATCATGTAAACGCGGTATCGAGAAGTCACCCCGGTGTGAAGATCTCGCCGGTGCGAGTTTCCTCTTGTAAACACCAAGGCATTAATTTCCGTTACTTAAAAATGACGTTATGAAAACACCGAAACGTCAGCTTTATACAGATTTATTTAAAAATGTTAAATGGGGCAAGAGTTGCACTTTCACCAATAATTGATATCAGACGTTCCCTTGAAGATACTCTTCAACAAACGGACGAGTCACCTTTACTCTATGCAAGCATAACCATAAAATTAAATATAAAAGCCTTAGAGTGAACCTGGTTTATGCAGATTGAGGCCTCATTTACCAAGCATGGTTTAATAATTGTTATAAATGCTATACTAACAAACTAAACAAAATCAAAGCGAAAAGGCAATTGAAAAATTTCGAATCATTTTTCCTGAAAAGTGATGCTAAAAATGCTAAAATGCGCAAGACTACATTGGTTTGGGCAAATAGCCACACCATTTTACGGATTTGCCAGAAAGACTTCCCTACGCAAGTAACTTAATTATTTTTCTCTTCTATGCTTAACTTTCGTCTAAAATAAGAACATAGCAAAGTCTTAAAAAGCTATACATGGTGTGACCATTGAGATTCGGTATTGAATCTCTGCGAATGAAAGGATTCAGATTACAGGCATGATCTTTCTGAAAAACAATGATCTCTTAAATCTCCGAGACCGCTTCAAGATCTACAAATTCTACGAAGACTATTTACTGTCTGTCGTCGACAAAACGATTCAAAGAACTCAATCACAAGTCTGAAAAAGTCTTATAACCAAGCTGCAGAAGATCTATCTTGGATATGGAGATCGTCGTCATACACAATTAAGGAGCGATATTAAAAGAAGATTTAAAAAACAGCAATATATATTACTTTTTTAAAATATGCCTTAGATTTTAATGCACTCGACATTGAGCTTAAGAAAATAGAATTACTAAATCACTGTCGCAACAAATTAAAAGCTCGACTAAAAAGGTAAGTCTTGAGACCACGCTTAAAACTAGATATAGAGACCAAGCCTTTGATGTCACCGAGTAGACTTTTCCAAAGGTACGGAGCAGCAAAGGAGAAAGCTCTTTCTTCAAGTGCAGGTAACATCTTACCTGTTGGGGCCATCAGGAGAAGTTTTCGATTAGGCCTTAGTTCGTATTTAGTTGGAATTTTAAAACTTAAAAGTTTACAAATATAATCGGGCGCTATACCATGTACTGCTTTGAAGCACAGTAGAAGAATCTTAAATTCTATGCGGTACTTAATTGGTAGCCAATGTAGCTGGAACAATAATGGTGCAATAAAAAGGCTAAACGTCGGTTGTTAAGAATACGTCTAGCAGCCGCATTCTGAAATCTCCAACCCTCAAAAGTCAGTGTTTGGTGGCACAAAATACACACTGTTCAAATGTAAAACAGTTATTCAACTGTATCATCACAACGCCTACTGTAAATTACACCAAATCGGCATAAACTGTTTCCTGGTAGGACGGTGCTATCATGGGTTCACTGGAGGCTTTTCTGGGCAAGCTTCCCTCATCGTTCGAGTGGTCAACCTGTAGATACTGCAGTTCACCGGACTGTCGCTGTGGTGATAAAATTCAGAGCAATGATTGCTTAGTCAAGTTTGACATCGTAAAGTTACTTCAAGAGAATAAACCAAGACTTAGGATAGCCCAGGAGGGTCACTAAGCTAACCTTCGGCCTAAAAGCTTTTGTTTAGGCCTAATTAGGCCTAAGGTTAACTTTTATGAATGTTTAGGACACTTCCTGTAATGGTAAAACAATGACTGGTGACCTGTGACCTGTGAGAGAACTGGTGACGACTCACAAAATTAAAACTGGACTGTGAATCTAATTAAATTGTGAACAGTTAAAACTGGACTGTGCAAAATTAAAACTGGACTATGAAAATTAAAACTGGAGTGTGACACTCCTGGGCTATCGTAAAGACTAATTACTAACTGGGAAATACATTTTTTTTTAATGAAAGTGATGAGTGATCCTCGCACTTCTCCGGACAATTCAAACAATTAGGGAGTGTAAGCAAAGACGACGGCTACAGCAACGACAACGCCACAAAGCAAGAATATCATTGGTTAAAAAAGGAAAATAATCGTGCTGCACGTGCAGCACGAATTTCCGTGCATTTTTTGTCGTACTTCACGAAACAACAACGTGAAATTACCCAATTTTTGGTTTTGACGAAAACGTGATCATTTAACAATGAACCATTCATCTTCTATACGTACTTTAAAACCGTTCCTACCCATCAAGTTACAGGATATTTCGCCCGTATTGTACAAGGTGAACACGATGGAATAATCGCGAAATACTTGCGATGGCGCAAAGGTATATTTTGGACTTACGTTTTCGTTTCCGTTGCCGTTGTCTTTGCTTAAAACTCCCGATTGAAAAATTCAGATGCCTTCAACGAGATTTCGAGTCCAAGACCTCTGCTATGCCGGTGTAATGCTCTACCAAGCACTGCATCCCCTCTGAATCTCAGGCCAACTAAATTTTTCAGGTGTCTATAAGACACAAGTGCTTTCATCCAGAAAAGTGCGAGGGCCACTTCTCCCTTTCGTCTAAAACCCGGAACTTCAAATGTGTACATTTATTTCATATATTTCCTTTAGAGCGGCTTTCAATAGGCCATTTTACAGTTGCTTGCTCTGCGACCTAGCCTATGAATGGCTGCGAGGCTGCCGGTGACCTTGCATTGATACAGCCCCGACTGCTTTTATCATGCAAATTGTGTTGTTGTAATTCTAATTAGTCCGTATTAACATTACAAAAGCATGGAGGTTTGTATCAAAACAGGGTCACCGGCAGCCTCGCTTCCATTCGTAGGCCAGGTAACTTAGCTACAACTGTAAAATGGTCTATTGAGTGTCAAAGGTAATTAAAGAATTAGTTTGGTTTATGATTACTTCACTCAGTGATTGGTTCAAAGTTCTCGCGCCATTTTTTCAACCAATCAGAAGTTAAACCAAAACCAATCGTGGCTCGCGCGTGCACATTTTCCCGCGCTTTGTGTCGGCGAAGTGTAATTACGTAGAGTTTTGATTGGTTTACCGGCTTGTCTCCGTCGTTTTTGATTGGCTAAAATAATTACTTTGGTTTTGGTTTTACGACACTCGATTGAAACTCGATCTATTCAGTCCAATCCCGGCAATAGACGAGTAAGATAAGAACTTTTTTTTTTTTTCTGGAGACCTTCTTTTTGTTCTTTGAGATCAAATTAAAAATTTGGAAATAAAAATCCCTTAGTTCTTCAATGAATTTATTTCTTATTGAAAACAATGACAAGGATGTGGCATATACTCAAGTCATAAGCGAGACAGAGATTGCATCACATATTGTGGCTTATCGGTTCTCAGCCTTCAATCTAGATATTACCTCCTCCTCATAATCATTCAAAATGATTTGTTGCCCTAACATTATTTCAGGAAATACTGTACAAAAACGAACTGAGCGACATCTTTTACTGTGCTTGATGTCTGGGACAGGTCCAACAATTGCATGATTACATCTCAAGGTGTTTTCTAATGAAATCAGAGTGCTCCACATTTTTTTACATGTAAGTGCCTCATAATCCTAAGTAAACCTTACCGCGCCTCCGGTCTCAGCTCTTGGTTTCTTATTAGATTTGTCTACTTCGGCATACACATGCAATGCCATAGCTTGGCCCGCATCATCGTTGTCCCTGTTCCTCGGCATATTAGAAGGGCGGAGTACTGACGTGCTTCCATGAGATTCGTCGTCACCATTCTGAACCTGTGCCCCATGTCCCCTACGGAAATAACAGGAATTGTGATTTTAAGGCAAGGTTTGCAAACGTTTTTCAAAACAAAACCAAGACACTTATTTTGGACAATTGAAGCAATTGTCTGTTACAGACACCTGAAAGATTCATGACCTCTGCGATGCTGGTGTAATGCTCTACCAACTGAACTATGAAGCCACACAGTAGGGAGCAGGTCAATCAGCGAGTTCAGAGTTTCAAGAAACGTGCCCGCGTCGGGATAAAAGCCAGCATATATTAAAAACAAAAGATTTCTAATGCAAAAGACAGTTGTACGCAGTATACACTTGTTTTTATCCCGACGCCCACATTCGGTTTCTTCGAACTCCGAACTGGCTTATTTGTTGGGCTCATGTGTTCCCGTGAAAGGACTCGATGAACCCTAACCCTAACCCTAACCTTAACTCTAAACCCTAACCCTAAACCCTAACCCGAACACTAACCCATATATTTGAAGTGCGGGTTATAGATGAAAGGGAGAAATGATCTTTGCACTTTAATACTGTATCTGAACACTTTAAGGACGGTGCCTACTAATTCAAAGGTATTTTTTCGCGGTTTGTTGAATATGCGGGAAAAGCAGATCTTAACAAGTGTTATTGAAATCCATAATCCATGCATAACTAGTCAACAATATTTGTAAAAAGCTTCAAAATACAAAGCAATGTATGGCGTTCTTTTCCAAATTGAAGCTTAATTATCTCTGAAAAATGCTTGGTTATCCCCAATTTTCATTTTGGATACCAAGAGCACTTGCTAAGTTCTGATTTCTCCGCATAGTTTTGAACTGCACAAAAATATCCCTGTATCAATAATCACCACCCCTTGGAAATCCGAGTATCTCGAGATGCGCAGAACGTATGCGCAATAACAATAGTAGGCACAGTCCTTAAGCCTTTTTTTTTAACCCAATTAGATAAAACTATCGGCACTGTATGACCTTATCATTAAATGCACCACGAGAGTTACCTGAACTTCTGAAACTATAACGATCAACAAATCTGTTTTGACAGCTCGAGTTATTATTGAGACGTCGATAATTATGACCGTTTTTGGACTCCTCATCAAATTGAGGCTCCTCCATAGAGCAATACATTCTGGTTGCTGTGCAGTGCATTTGTGCTGACAGCATGTTGCACTATTGCATATGGCGTAAAACGCCAAAAAAGCCAAAACGGTGGTTTTTCTTTTCAATTGATGTCCTCTCCTTCGCTTTGCTAACCCCACACCAATTACTAACAAGTTTCTTGACCAAGGTTGTTATTACAAGTTCTACAATCATTGAGAATAATCATTCAAGCTCACCTTCCTTGGCCAGAAACATTAGTACTTGAGAATTCTTCATAAAAGAAACAAAAGAAGTCGAATAAAATGCACACGATTAAAACCTTGGTATAAATAAATAAATACCTTGGTAGACAGTAGTGGTCAGCTATAAAACCCCCCACATCAAGTTCGAGATTACAGCGTAAGGTCAAGTTGTCAAACCCTTGAATGAATTAGCATAGGAATCCCTATGGGCGCGAGTGCATTTCGTAATTATGGGCACGAGTCATGTTTTGAATTTTTTTCAAATTAAATTGCACAAACAACAACAAAATTACTCCATCGCTGAGTTTCCATACCAACTTCCATATAGTACGCGATAACCTATTTTTGACTAATCAGAAACAGTATATTAAAGTAAAATATTAGTTACAGAAAGGAGATGATAAAGGCTCTTTTGGTTCAATCAGAAAACTATTCTGCTGTATAGTGCATAATGTTAGACAATGATCCGTAGTGACGAGTGACTTGATAGGCAAAAAAGCCACGATAGTCTTTTTTTTCTGGGCAACCAGCAAACTGAGGTGAAACTTAAACGAAAACCCAGGGTCCTAGTCGTAAGCTCGATTTCCGACTGGTACTCTGGTGTATTTTCAGTTTTCCCTTGCCAGGCAGCAACATTAGTATAGCTAATCACATGATTTCAAGTGCAATTTGGAATAGGGCAGGGGATTGAAACCCAGATAACCGCAGGGTTACCACGAGTCAGTTGTAATACTGACCTTTTGCTTCCTTTGAGCAGTATTTCTTCTTTCGCACACACCAAATGATAACTGCAGCAATGACCACGAAGGCAACTGCTCCCAAGACAGCACCAACAATATCCCAGGTGTCGTCACCTTAAAACAAATAAGTTGGTACATGTATATGATATTCCCACCTAAGAAATAAGGGGATCTGTTATATAATGACTGGAAAACTGGCATAATGGCTTTCGCTGCCCCCCTTCAACAATATCCAAGTGTCAAGCAGCAACAATATATGAATGTGACGCATGGAATAAGCAACGATTTACAAATGCACGTTGCTTGTAGCGCTCTGTATGGAGTCTTGGTGGCAAATAGTTATGTTCTCTTTCACGATATAGGCGTGTCCTTTGGCATTTTTTTGGTTATATAATTCCTATGAAATGTAAATAACGTGACATTCAGTCAAACAAGCATTTTGGGCTTCGGCTTCAATGATGCGCAAACTGGTTTTCCCGCTGATTGTTGATTGTTGGCTCAGAAAGATTCAAGGCAATGAAATTTTATTCATTTGGAGGTTTCTAGAATCTAAACAATTTACAGCCGTACAGGTCTGACCGACCCACCAGCTTTTAACTTTGAATTAAATATCGTGTATAAATAAAGGTTGTATTGGATTGTATTGTATTATTACCTCGAGAAGAAATCTTACATTTCGTATTTTCGCGCGACATGGAAACATGTCTCCTCGTCAGACAAGGCCTTTTGATCAAAATAATTAAAGCAACTTTTCATTTAAGGATTTCCCTGAGCCGGTAAGGTCCAAACGACCGAGGGCTGTTTTAACGTTTTGTTTAATCGGGTTTTATTTCGTATGCCACCGTTTGACATCAGATTAAAGTAGCTATTATTACTAGTAGCCAGGAAACTTCCAAGGTTGAAAAAAACCGCTATAAAACGCGATCCGAGTACACTGTTTCAAAATATTATCACTCCGTCCATTTTGATTCCCATTTCCTACTGGAAAATCTATCTATGGACTCGATTGATTACCGCAGTTCTACACACATGACCTTTTCGATACCGGTGAAGTACTCTGGTCACGTTGTGACTTTGTTGTTGAAGAAAGAGTGAAACCAGAGGTAAGGATGTTTCAATCTTTTTGTTTTAATCATATCATAACTGATTTATTGTTTATTATCTAAAAAATAACTACAAAGTAGGATTAACGAAATTTCTAGCAATCGAGCACATTTTGACAAGAATCCGAGCAGGCGAGCACTTGCAAAAATTTTGCGAGCAAGAGCAAGCGAGTACCCGTGTAATTTTTGCGGGCAATTCGAGCAAAGGCCAAATTTTGCTAGCACTTTTAAACTGAATTGGACCATTCAATACCCCTTCATAGTAACAGTGCCCTACTCCACAGATATGAAATATTTAATCATCATACCAAGAAATAATCAATCAAACTCAGTGTCCCACTCCACAAATTTGAAATAATAATCTCAGCAAGAGATAATCAATCAAGCAGAGTGTCCCACTCCACAAATTTCAAATAATTATCATAGCAAGAGATAATCAATCAAGCAAAGTGTCCCACTCCACAAATTTGAAATATCATACCAAGATACAAGTGCCAAAGGATGAGGCAATACTAATAGTACAGGTCACGTTTTCAGAATCCTCACTGACAAATAAAAACAGAGGAAACTTACTCTCTGGTTTTGGAGTGGTTTTAAGTGCTTTTGTGGTTGTAGGTAGAGGGACAGGTGGAATTCCGATAATAGATGACACAGTAATTCTTAATTCTCCAAGCTTTTTATGCAAGATCGCGTTTCGAATTGTAGAAATAATAACGTCTTCTGCAACCCGAGTGTTGAACTTTAAGTTCACATCAAAAGTCAGGCTTCCACACCTGCAACAGGAATTTGAAACAACTGATTTCATGCACCTGTGTATAAGTATTTTTTAAAGACGATCTCAAGTATCAATTTGAAGGTACTTTTTAACAGGTTGTTATAATTTTGACAAAAATCATCTTCATTCTGTCCACAATTGGCCGGTAAAACGTGGAAAATGATTCGTTATTATTAGCGCAGCTCCGCGCGCCGAAGTCGCGCACGCGGAGCACCATGGATAAGAAAATATGGTAACTCAGCGATGCGAGAAATTTTGGTTTTATAGCGATAACGTCATTATGCGACCGTTCGCCCGTTCGTCCGTCCACCCCTCCATCTATGTTAATGTGACTAGTATCACGTGACCATATCGCGGGCTCAAACTTACAGCTCGGTGTAAAATGGAGGGCTTTATGCAGTTCCTACTTGCAAACATAATTGCTTCTTATGGACTGCTCGAAATGATTTTTCAAGGAAAAACCTCTGTTAAAGAATGAGAAAATATCAGGGAAACAATTTCAAGCAGTTTTAGAATAGCAGCTACAAAATAACATGGAGGAATTGAGGTTAGTGATGAAGATAAACATTTGTGCAAGAGCCATTTTGAGCTTGCTTTTTAAATGCCACAAACTACTTCGTGGCTGTATTTTTCGCGTTAAAAAAGCGCTAGATCATCAAATTAACCTCTTATATTTTGGACTTAAAAATTCGGAAAGTTTGGTTGAAAAATGGTTTGAACGATCTATTCATTTATTTTTTGCCCATCAAAGTTCGAAGCGTAATTAATTATGCAAAACGCAATCGCCTTTGCTTGTCGTCATGGAGAAATGACAGGTGTTGACACAAATAATTAAAAAAATTCTAAAAAAAATTCACGGATTCTTCTTTTTTAGCCAAATTTGGTGGAAATATAGGTTAACTGAATTAAAAAAACTTCTTTTCCAACTTTTTGTACCAGAACATTTTTTTGCGAATTTTTGTACTTACGATTATTTTTCTGAAAAATCCTTGGTTTTTATGCTGAATTTTTTTACTGAAAAGCCTTTTTTATAACCATTAAAATGAGATATTCTAAGTCCCATTGCTATACATAATTAAGTCCAGAAAAGTTGACTAGTTTCACAGGTTTTTCAGTAACGCATGTTTTCAACCGAACGGGAGCTCCGCCTTTAGGCTTGGCTAAATCTATAGTATATTATTATTATTATTATTATTATTATTATTATTATTATTATTATTATTATTATTATTATTATTATCTTCCCTCACCTTATATCAGCTATCAGTTCTGCACCAATGTAATTTTGAGTATTAGCAAACACCTTGGCCAACTTGCATTATAACAATAAATAAAAATAAAAGAACCATTGATATCCCGATGTGACAGACATAACTTGTCAAGTAATAAAAAGTCTGCATACGAGCCAAGTGGCCCATCAGGGCGGAGCTTATCCCGGTTTCCACAGCATGAAGCGACTAGGAGTATTTCTACTCCCCCCTGGATGGGATGCCAGTCCATCGCAAGGTTACCCCCACCATTAAATTGGTCAGTACTCATTTATACACCTTGGTGGACAGAGGCACCGTGAGAGTAATATATAAAGTGTTTTGCCGAAGAAGACAACACAACTGTCCCCGGCCAGGACCCGAACCCGAACCGCTCGCTCCGGAGTCGAGCACACTAACGCTGAGGCCACTGCGCCTACCACTCAGACCAAATCTATTCATATTTTATACCATCAGGGTTAAGTCTGGATCTCAGCTATCAATCTGCAATTGGGCTGCCAATGTCTCAGTGGCAGTAGATGCAAATTCAGATGATGATTCACACGGGAAATCAACCTGACTCTTCTTCTGGCGATGGTTTGGATTGAAACAGCTGCAGGAGACAGTTGGTTAGATTACTGATACATTAATCAATGAACGAAATGATAAATCAATCATACACTGAACAGCGGATATGAAATCAAGTAAAGCTACGATCCTCCCAATTATGGACGAAATTTTACCAATTGCGTAGAGAAGCCTGAAAAATTCAGGACTTTAACGGGGACCTCGCGATACCGGTGCGACGCTCTAACCAACTGAGCCCTGAAGCCACTGACGTTGGGAGCTGGTCATTTGTCCGGGGTTCTAATTTTACCGTGAGGAATGAACCAAAGAATGAAATTAATCATATAATGAATTGCAGATAGGAAATCAAGTGAAGCTATAATCCTCGCATTTATGGCCGCAATTTAAGCAATTGCGTAGAGAAGCCTGAAAAATTCAGGACTTCAACGGGGTTTGAACCCGTGACCTCGCGATACCGGTGTGACGCTTTAACCAACTGAGCTATGAAGCCACTGATGTTGGGAGCTGGTCATTTGTGGGTTATAATTTTCTATTACCCGATTCTGATAAAATTATGTCCCGGAGAGTCCTCTTTGGTCCATGCATTACTTTTGACAACCCACTTCCACCAATAAATTGGGTCAGTACGCAGCTATTACAACGCCTCTCGGGATTGGCTCAGAAAACAATGGACCAAAACAAAGAACCAATCAACGATGGACCCTAACCCTAAAAACAATAGAGCTGCGTCTCAAAGGGATCCAATGAAATTAGAGGTTGTGAAGAGCTTCGTCCTATCCCAATAAATTGTGAGGGTTAGAATTGTTTTAAAGTTAACATCCATATAAATGCAGCTGTTTATCATTACTTTAATTACGAGAAGAGTTGTTTGGGGGACACTGTAACGAAAACTAATCATTTGTTGGAAAATAACACAGGTCATATTGAAAATTGTCTGCATTGATTGGTTGCACTTGAGGTGATCATTACGCGATAATCACCTATTAATTGACTGTTTTTTTTTTTTTTAATGGACACAGGCCGTTTTGCCGAGGTGACAGACGAAGAAATTGATTGTTTAAAAAAATACCCATTTTCAAATAATCACCTATGTAATACACCAATTTCGATTTATTAAAATTCAGTCCTAAACAAAAGACATCATCTCCAGGCTCTGGGGATTAATATTAGGATTTGTATGAGTTTATTCCCCAGAGCCTCGAGATGATGCCTTTTGTTTTGGACTGAATTTTAATATATCGAAAGTGTTCTATTGTACTAAAGCAATTATTCACTTCAGGCTCTGTGAATCTCATCGAATAATTGTTAATTATTCCTTCACATGAATAATGTTCAGTTGAAGTTGGTGAAGGTTAGGCCAGAGCGAACTTCATGACACGTGGTCTATACCAGGAACCCATTTACCCCACTGGCAGTTAGAATAATACTTGTAATCATGTACATGTAGACTTTAATCTGTCAGACGATTTTACTCGTCAATAGGGCTGATTAAGGAGTCAATAAGTTAAGAGCTGGGCAACCACACACCCGGTGAATTGAAGAGCAGAGCTAATTCCTTAATTGTGACGACTCTTTTTGTACATGCAGCCATCATGTCTAGAATGCTTAAAATGCCCGCCTAACTACCTCCTATAATCTTCAATTTTAACTCTGTTATTTTCAAAACTTTTCTGTTTACTGAAAAAAAAAAAATCTTAATGCTAATACCTCACTCTGAAGTGTTTCCCATACATAATCCTTTTTATCACAGTCTCCACTTGTGCTGATTCTCAAGAAAATATCTTTCCCTCCAATGACTGTGGAAAAAGGTTCAGGAAAATGATTATTTCAAGGTAGTGATAAATCTCCTTGGCCGTTATGTTTGAAAGAATGGTAAGCAGCTTCTGTATCACTAACACCAGGCATTTCTACTGTTTTATGCGGAAATATAATTGTAATTATGCGGAGGATGCGGATTTTAGGGAATTACACGGATCCGCATCACCGCATCCTGTCATATGTCTTGACAAATAAACTAACCAAGAAGACTCAAACAAGCGACCAAGACAATGATTATGACGATTACACTTAGTCTGGTTACACTACACTACACTACACTGCACTGCACTTCACTGCACTGCACTGCAGTGCACTGCACTACACTACGCTGTAGACTATTTCGGATCTAACCGCAAGGAAATAGCATTAACAACATGGATTTAACCAAGATTCAATCAACACGCCATGTGCTTCATTTTTTACAAGACAGCTGCGCATGTCTTCCTACAATATAGGTCCGCAACGTATACAACATTCCTCCCTTCTTTGAAATACACGTTGATTCAAACAGAATGTAACAAACCCAACTCTAAACACCTAAATGCTTCAAAATGTCTTCGAACGTCTTTTGTAGCCGAATAGACAATCAGGACTAACTCGGAAACAAAATCTAAAAGATCAACAAACAGTCCAGTTAAATAAGAGGTCCATAAATGCTCTATTCTGGGTTAAGGCTAATGCATCCTAGAACATAATCATGATATCTACATGGCACTTTCCCAACTCTAGAAGGACGTAAGGAAGGAGTAGAATCACTCTGTGCCAAAGTAGGATCTGCCTGTTTACACTCTGATCTGTTAACCTTCTCGGATGGTCTGTTGCTCGTATGTGCGGATACTTTTAACGCTTGACTTTCCGGGTTAGCTGCCA
>NC_090895.1:22399741-22439741 GCF_036669925.1 Montipora capricornis | reverse complement strand
CTAATTACTTTCGACACTCAATTGAAAACGGCCCTAAAGAAGGGTAATAATAAATTGGTAGCTATACCCCTGATGTGGACCTGCTGTAATTTTACACTTACACCCAAAAGCAAAACCACAACACCAGACACTAAGTCCTCTATGCTTCTCCAAAAGTGCGTGATTTCTTTAACGTCCCACAGAATTATTTATGAACAAGTGCACTGAGGTGGGGCGTACAGTTTATAGTCCTTATCGTAGGAGACTCTTTGGAAGACAGTCATTTGCAGATAGAATTACAAAGGAAGCACTTTCTCCTCAGTTATTTAAGTACCTGGGCCCGGTTGTTCGAAAGTCGATTAACTTAATCCAGGCTTGGCGTAAAATTTTGCTTTATGTTTCTTTTGCTTATTTTTGTTTTTCTTCTTCTCATGTAACGTTTTGCCGAATACCAGCGTTGAACAGCATTTGGGAGTTGACAAATAAACTCCTTGGTTGATTTTTAATTTGGGATTAGCGTTAATCGGCTTTTGAACAACCGGGCCTTGGTTCCCGTTGTTCGAAGGGTAGACTCGATAAATCACTTTCCAGTGGGTAACTCACTTGGTGTTGCTAGTTTCTATTCGCTGGACAGTGATTTATCCGGTGGATAGCGTTTATCCACCTTTTGAACAACCGAGGCCAGGTGTTGGTACAAGTAAGAGATAAATACCGAGCCATATACATCCCGAGGGTCGTAAACTTTTGAAAACATTTTTGAAAAATGTCATGGCATAACGGCGTAATTTTCACAGGATTTTGAGAAACAATGGCATTTGAATCATATATGGCGTCCTCAAGGGGCTTAGCTTTGTTTCCGTTTCTTTAGTTGTTTGATTCTTGCTAACCGTTTTTTCTACGCACCAGCAGTCTGTTCATGGCGTTCCTATCATGGACAGCGACGAGGAGCTCTTTCTTACGCAAAATTGCGAATTACGGGTTACGCAAACCACAGTTCGCCTTGACGCTGTTTCGTTCAGCTCTACTGTCATTAATATTTGTTCAGGTGTCCGTCCCGAGTCTGGAGTGGCGAAAGATGATCAGTTTTAGTCGATTCTTAGCCGGCGTGGATTCAAGTATTTTGATGATGGTGAGTTTTAAACAAACAGCAAATTATGTACGTTAGGTTGTAAAAATTGCCTCTTAATATTTTTTTGCACATTTTGCAGTTTGGTATGGAAATTGTCCAGGGTTAAAGATTAAAGGGTTAAGCAAAGACGCCGGAATCGAGGGTTCATTCACAAACCACAGCCTCTGTGCACCGACAGCAACCAGAGGACTGCAGAAAGGAACTCCATGATTCAAGCAGCACATAGCTTCGTGTTTCATTAGGGGTTCCAAACCCCTCGAAACAATAAAAGCAGTCCACCTACGGCGTCGTGCTTTCATCTGTTTCTCGGTGTTGGCAACCCCTGTTAAGACATTCACACTCTTTTTTTGATATATTACATCTCGTTATTAATTTCAAGAAGCCTTGATTTTAACTACACATGAACCGGTATAGCCCACTCTGACTAATTAAAATTCAGCTCAATGTCACTCACACACAACATTTATGAAGACATCTTTTGACAAAGCTTTTCCAACACCATTATCAGCTGTGCATCTGTAGTATCCTCCATACTGTCTACTGCCGATATTGAACGGCATGGTGACTACAGTGTTATCAAAGAGTCTCGTCCATGTTATTGTTGGTTTGGGTTTTCCATCAGCTGAACACTTCAAAGTTAATTCATCAGATACTGATACTGTTTGGTCACCTGAAGTGACAATGTTGCTTGGAGGATCTACAAAATCAAAAGGCTAAATACAGCATGCTGTATAATCTAATTCACTTAAGGTAAATCAAAGCCAATGTTGACATGTGACATGTAAAACAATCTTAGAATGAAAACATGAAACAAAACAAGATAAGGTTTTTAGGGCTTCCTCTTTATAATCAACTTTTTTAAGTTATGAACTTTATTTACGTGTCAACTGTTTTCAGTGCTGAGAGATTAATTCGGGGCACTAAATCAAATCAACGCCTAGGGCGGTTTTTAATTGAGTGTCAAAAGTAATTAGTGAATTACTTTGGTTTATGATTATTTCACTCAGTGATTGCTTCAAAGTTCTCGTGCCACTTTTTCAACCAATCAGAAGTGACATCAAAACCAATCGTGGCTCACGCGTGAACATTTTCCCGCGCTTTTTGTCGGCTACGTGTAATTACTTCGAGTTTTGATTGGTTTACTGGATTGTCTCCGTCCTTTCTGATTGGCCAAAGTAATTACTTTGGTTTTGGTTTTACGACACTCTACTGAAACTCGCTCCATCAAATCGTAAGAATTGGTTTTTGAGGACAGGGGGAAACTGGGGCACCCAGAAAAAAAAAACCTCTGGTATCAGTGTACATGAGAAGCCACCCACATGAGAAGCCAAGTCTGGGAACCGAACCCTGGCCACATTATGGCAGGTATAAAACACAGGTCACAAGACACAGGTAATTGTTTTATCAATACAGAAAGTGTTCCGTTGAATAAGAGACCAAACACGCCAATACGGAGAAAGACTGTATTTAATTTTAAAAGGACAATTCGATCTAGAATACAAAGTAATTGAATTGGCGCTCGGCCTTACAAATGTTCAAAAGAAACAGAAAATTAACGCAAATGAACTTAGAAATTAACTGACAACTTACTTCTTGACTGTCTCCGTAATTGACGTGCATGCACTGTAGCAAACGGTCCTTTTAAAACTTTAGCGAATGACTGGTTAGCAATTATAATAACTGGTTAGCAAACATGATGAACAACTGGTTAGCTTGGTTGTTTTTGCACCACTGAAAATTTTAGCTAGATTACGCGACTTGAAATCAAACGCTCTACGCGACGAGCCTTGCGAAATATAAATTCAAGTGGAGCGCGCACGCAACATTAAATGTAAACAGCGCGCTCGTTTAACCTTAACTCACGAAAACGTTGAATGTTCAGCGACAAAGAAAGTATCCTACACAATCTTCAAAGCTAACCTTGGGCCTAATGTTAGCAGTGGTAAACGGTTAGAGTTGTTTCTGTATATTGTATTGGCAAAACAGTGACCTGTGACCTCACTTGTGAACTGTGACCTGTTTTGTGTACCTGCTCGCCATGTAAGTGGGAGGTGAGTGCTCACACCAGTGCACCAAACCTGCTTCCAAACCTCTACAGTGCAACTGAGAGAATTTAAATACCCTAAAACTACCTGAGCAGATGGCTGCAATAAGACTTATTTATTTAAGAGGCATGGATGCATGAATAACAAAATATTAACCACACGACTCGTGTCAAAAAACCTATACTCTATTGTCCGGTATTATACAACCTTGGATAAGTGCATTAATTTTACTCTTCCTTATTGACCAGTCAATGGAAACCCCTACCCCCCCAGTCCCGGGAAAGGGTAGGGGAAGCCTCGGGAATGGAATCAGGAATTTGTCCTGTGGGGGTGGTGAATGAGACAAATTTTGACGCTGAGCGCTGTTGCCACTTCGGCACAAGAGAGTAGGAATAGTACGAAAGCTGAGACCCTAGTCTCAGTTTTCGTACTACGGTAACTATTTCACACGTTGAAACTTTAGCAGAAATTAATATGCAACGCCGCTGCAAAACAAGTTGCCGCAGGCGTTGCAGGTCGAGACATGAAACTGCTCTCGAATGTTGTTACCAGATTTTTGAAAAAACATGTCGATACTAGTTCCACGGCCTTGGCGCGCAAGTTGCGGTTTCTGATTGGCGTACGCGGCATAGCGTAACACGACCGACCGAGACTAGTTTCAAGAGGTGGTGTTACGGTTAAAGTCTTGTTATGTTGCCTCCACAACTGAACTGGATACTCGAGTTAGATGATAGACCACGATATATGTGCTCGTTGGCCAGCTAAGCCATTGTGCCATTTATTTAGCATCGGGATGGGTACAAAAAACATTTATATATCAACTCTTAATATAAAGAAAAGAGCAGTCCAAATTTATTTTTGCCACTTTGTTCTGACTGAAAATAATTATTAAAGGCAACATTAGGCTTACCGACAACATCCACTTGAGTTGTGCTCTTAAATGTTAATGTGCCAACTTTCTTTGCTAAAACATCACAACCAAATGTACCATTCACCTCAGTTGTTACATTGAAGACAAATAGAATGACTCTTTCATATGGAATCCACCGGAGGTCAAATTTGTCTTCAAAACCGCTTGCTACTACAACTTTTCCTGACTGCTCAACTGCTCCAATGACACTGCCATTGAATCTTAAAGTTATTCCAGAAAAGGTTAAATCTGATGATAAACTGAAATGCCAGCTAAGGGTCGCATTGATGGATCCTTCATGAAGCTGTTTGCTGCTTGAGTGTATTTGGTTATCATCTGATATGTTTTGGACTGGAAGAGGTTCCTTCCATGTTATACTGATACCACCTGAAGAAAGAGAAACGGATGTTTTTATTTCTCTACTTATTGTCACATTCAGGTACATGAAGAACGCTCTCTTCGCCCAGGGCGAAAATAGCATTAAATTTCTATTATAAAATTATGACATAGCCCATAAAATACAAATTAAGACGAAGTTAAAAACAAAGACTAGAGTTATTATATAATATTTATAGAAGTTGATAATTGCATCGACTTCCTGTATAATAAAGCACAGCACAAGTATTTTCCCACCTCACCTGGACCATTAGAGAAATATCAGTTAGGAAATTGATCAAAGATGGGAAATTTCACAGACATTAATTGCGATTGTATTTGGGGCAATAATAAACATTTCTGCAGTGCTCATCAGAAATCTTTTTAGCTCATACTAGGAAAGTAATTAAATAAATGATCTACCTTGAAAACACTTACAAATGGTAGCCCTACATCTTTACCCATCTAAATTTTTCTTTTTTTAATTGGAATATATTTTACAGCGGAAAACATTGGTAACATACAATGCAGGGCCGGTTGTTCAAAAGTCGATTAACTCTAACCCCAGATTAAAAATTAACCAAGGAACTCCCAAATGCTGTTGAACGCTGATATTCGGCAAAACTTTACATCAGAAGAACTCAATCTTGAAAAAAAAAAACAAGCAAACAAAACTTTCACCAAAAAGTGGAAAACATGAAACAAAAGTTTACGCTAATCCTGGATTAAGTTAATCGGCTTTCGAACAACCGGGCCCAGCATTACATAATTTATTGATAGATATACTCATGTGCACATCGCAAAGAAAAAACAGGACATGAAACGCATATTACTGAAAGCAGGGATAGAGAGAGGGAAGGAGTGAGAGAAACAGAGAAGTAGCTTAATGTTCGACGATTTAACCTGAATTACATACTAAAAACCGTATTTTAGTTAACTATAGTCCCCTGGAAGGACACTGAATCCATCGATCGATCTGTCATTAAATATCATACACTAGACGAGTTAATTCTAATTTAAACCTTTCGCGAAAGTACAAGTTATTATGGATATTGCCTCAGAGACCTGAATACAAGTTTAGTAAATATTTAAAAGCAAAGAGAACAAAACCCACCTGTTTCGGGGCAAAAGAAGAGGATTACTATCACCATACAGTACACTGTTGAAGACATGGTTTACCGATGACAAACTTTTGTGTGATGTGGGAAACCGCTGGTATGCCGCTGACCCGCCCGTATGTGTGTTTCCCGCGTTGTTTCCCGCCATTTTCCAACAGGTGCAGCAAAACTCGTGTTCGAAACAAATTTTTGGGTCATTCTTGATATTTTCGAACCCTGGGTGTGTAGAGGAATAATCTGGTGTTCATTATTCCGTCATTCCCTCTCGAAATGTTTCGTTATTCCATTATCCAGTAAAAAAGGAACTCGTTCTTCCGTTGAAAAAATCTACTTATTCCGTTGCACAAATCGATTATTCCAAAGGAAGTCGTTATTCCGTTATTCCACCCTACAAAATTTCCGTTATACTTATTCCGTTAGTCCACTTCAACCCCCGATTTGAAGCAGCGAAATCATCATAAGCTTTAAAAGTGATCATGATTGTATGGTGAGCGGAAGAAATTCAAAAACGAATAATTTCGAACAGTATAAGAGTACACAAACAACTTCGAAGCTTCTTTATTGTTATGAGCGATATTGATGAAGACTAAACAGCACACAAATAAATATAATTTACGTGACGCATTAATTTAAGTTAGTTGAAAACGACGTTGTGACGACGCCGAAACGTCAACTTTATACGTCTTATTCATAAATATTTAAAAATGTTAAATAGATGGCCAAACGTTGCACTTTTCAAGTTTAATTACTATTATGAGTTCACTGTAAGGCTCCACAGTATATAGACAAGTCAACTTTATAAAACAAGTTATGAAGCCTTTGTCGATTGGTTCTAGTATATGTAGATCCGAAGGTCTTGTTGTTTCCCAAGAATACCAAATGCAAAAATGGCCGCCAATAAATTATTATTTTGTCTTTGTGAAAATTAGTCAGTACAGCCAATATCCTTTCAATTTGACACGCTGACAAATTACCCCAAAGACAAAAGAGTAATTTGTTGTCCGCCATTTTTTGAATCCAGTCAATGGTTTACTTAACGAAAGGTACTGTTCATAGTGCAACCAGGGGCCGGTTTCTCGAAGCCTGATTACAGCTGACCGTTGTTTAAGAGCTATCAAAACCTATAGCTTTTCCATGGTAGTTAACGCTGGTTAGCGCTAACCATACTTCGAGCAACCCGGGCCAGGCTGACAATAATCAGACAGATTGTATTTCTCAGGTAGGAAGAAATTTGAATGTAGCTTAAAAGGTTACAAATATTAATTTGTAAGACCCAACATTTCGAGTGTCTCAGTGTCTTCATAAGGGGTGATCCAAAGTTACCACAAGAATCCTTTGAGATGTACCAATTTGCTAAAACGCGAAAGGGTGAGCCAATTAATGTTAAAAGTAATTAGCGTCCTTTTCTTTTAATAAGACTCAAATAGCTATAGAGCGTTTTCACATGACGTCACAGCGGTCATGTTGGTGTTCCAAAACAAAGAAATGGCGGCCATGATGGCGTCCCAAACTAATCCTCCGGGAATGGAACGCTATTTTTATGCAAATACTTTCTTTTGTTTCAGAAAGTCAATATGGCTGCTGGTCACGTGAGTGAAAGCGTTCTATAGGTGTCAGGCAGGAGCTCATTAAGCTCCTGGTGTCAGGTGAAAGGAGCGTGGGCGACATTGACGTGTGACAATCTTCCAAACGGCATTGATGGTACCGACGGTTTGTGGTCAGTGATCAGTCTATTATGATTCCACACAGTTGCGTGGTTTATTTGGCAAACATGTTCTGACAAAGTAGAGTTTTCCTTTTCACAAAGGAAAACAGCCTTTTGATGCTCCTTCAAACGTGTACCAAACTGACGTTTAGTCTGTCCGATGTACTCATGAGCACAGTCAGTCAACAAACTGGTTGGAATAGGTTGAAAGAATTATACACATCTGAAAAAAAAAATCTTAAAACCAACCTGCAGAAGAGCCATTTTGGGCAATGATGAAGATCGTCAAATAGAACTAAAACGTGATATTGAACGAATCCACGCGGGGGGCTTAGCAGGAATCCTACAATAATAAGCCAATAGCTAATCTCCTACGCAGCCTTTCTTTGTGTGCTCCTTGCGGGGAGGAGCGTTGCGTGACCACACAAAGAACAGCTGCGTAAGAGACTAGTCCATAGCCCACTTTCGATATATTAAAATTCAGTCTTAAACAAAAGGCATCCTCCCGAGGCTCTGGGGAATAAACATAAGGATCGATTTGTGTGAGTTTATTCCCCAGAGCCTCGAGATGATTCCATTTGCTTAGGACTGAATTTTAATATATCGAAAGTGGGCTATTACAATGTAGACATAGATTATTTTTTGATAAATGATCATTTACAGATTGTTTTTTTTTTTTCAGTTATAAGCCACAGCTATTATTAAGCCCTGGTTCTCACTATTGACGACTAAAGAAGTACAAGTATAAACATTCAGACATTGTTTGCAGTCACACGTCAGAGAAACACAGTGTAACACTAGTATAGATAGTAATCTAGTGTCAACTAACTGGTGTTTTGAATTCACAAAACAACAACACTGAACAATAGAACTTGATTTAACACTAGTGTTAAACTCCCAAATGCGACTGAAACCAATGACAGGGAGCTTAAGCACGCGGGTTTTTGAGACGCGGAGGGCAATCGGAAGAGAACATCTCGCGTGCCAGGACAGTGGTGTCTCCCAGATGTTTATACTAATCCCCTGTAATGGAGAAAAGATACTTGTCAATGTAAATGTGGTTGTGTGAAGACAAGTTAAAAGGGAAAAAAGAGCTCACTTGCGGTTGTCGTCCGCGTCTCAAAAACGCGCGTGTTTAAGCTCCAATGCGCACGTCTTTGAGACGCGAATAGCAACCGGAAGAGAACATTTTGCGTGCCATGGCAGTGGGGTCTCACAGATCTTCACACTAATCACCTGTAACAGAGAAAAGATACCGGTTGCCGTCCGTGTCTCAAAAACGCGTCTGATTAAGGACGGTGCCTACTAATTCAAAGGTATTTTTGCGCGGTTTACTGAATATGCGCGAAAAGCAGATCTTAACAAGTGTTATTGAAATCGAAAAAGAAAATTGGGGGTAACCACGCATTTTTCGAAGATCATTAATCCACAACATTTAATTGCCATTTGAACCTTAATTATCTCTGAAAAAGGCGTGGTTACCCCCAATTTTCTTTTTGGATGGTAAGAACACTTGCTAAGTTCTGCTTACTCCGCATGGTTTTGAACTGCGCAAAAATATCCCGGTATTAATAAACACCACCCATAGGAAATCCGAGTATCTCGAGAGGCGCAAAACGTATGCGCAGTAACAATAGTAGGCACCGTCTTTAAGCTCCCTAATACCTCAACAACTGCGACTTTCCAAGGTGCCAGTCTTCAATCGAGGTATCACCTCCTTGAATAATCACGACCATTCAAACATTATTTGTCGCTCTGGGATAACCATTCAAACAAAAGATAGAAGTGATCCTCGCTAGATAGCTCAGATCTGAACGAAAAGCGAGCGAAAAAACTGGGAACTTAGCCTTGAGATTGCGTGAGTCTGACACTCCCGTGTCAGTGCGTGACTCACCCTGCAATATGGCGGTCCAAGCGGAAACTTCATCAAGACTCGAGAAAACGCCTGTTGATGTCCCACAGTTAAGAAGTGAAAAAATCAGTCGGCAATATAACGCTTCCCGTTAGTGGAGATCATTACACTTCAACATTTTTTTTTACTTTTTACGTTTATTTAACATGTGAAAGCAACGTAACGTGGTACAATCCCTATAAATTCAATCACTACAACTAGAAATCTGTTAAAACATGTTCGCTACGTTCTTTGCATATTTATTTTAAAGCTTTGCGTTAATTTAAGTTAAACAAAGGAAAACGTCTGCATGAGAATAGAGCTGAACCCACGAAGATGTGACCGGCTTCAAATGAAAAAAAAGAGCAAGTCATGGCGACCATACTGAACAACGGCGGCCATATTGTATCCAACCGATACAACTTAATTACTCCAAAATGGTCGAAGTAATTTTCAACCTGATTTTCAATTAGGCGTCTTGCCAGGTTGTTTACCTTAGGTGATTCAAACAATAATCAACCATGACCGAAAAAAGAAGGGCTCACTTGAATGCAAACAAAACGGCATCTGGACGACGGCTATTTCAGTATCCTTGCAAACGTTTTCTTTTGTTAAATTCAAAATGGTGTCCACTGGGGAGGGCCATGGTGGAAAACGGAGAAACTCCGGCGAATATACGTGACTCACGCGTGAATCCATGATGGCGGCTAGAATTTTCCGTGGGCTCGAGCGCAAACAAACTCGAGCATGCGCAGCTCATGACAGTGCCCCTTTAAGTGAACGAGTTTATCCTTAAGTCGTGCGGGTCAATAATCGGTGCTTTAAATGATTTTTTAAAAAACGTTACGAAGATAAATACCATTTAATAAAGAAAGATAAAATGCTGTACTGGACATTGCATTTAGCCCTGGAAAAACTATCGAACAAAGCTGGATTCAACACTCCAACTTTGTTCGATCCAACATTGTTCGACGGTTTGGCGTCCCCTGCTGGAAGGCGTTCGTCCAACAATTTTTGTTAGATCAAGCGTTTGATAGAGTTTGCTTTTGACCACACATTATACCCAACAATTCTGCTAGTCTTTTGCCCATCCTCCAACAAAGTTGTGTCCTGCTAAGCCAATCACGAATCGCTGACTTGTTTTCAAGCCCACGCTTTTAGCATCATTTTCAACAAAGATGGCGGACGAGGACCAAAAGGCCGTCGTGGCTGTTGATGAACGGCTTTCCAGCTGGACTAAGCGGTTTACCGTTCGCCACCCATTTTGCTGCCCTGTTTGGAGATGTCTGGTTCAATAGCGTTTAAAAAGTCTGCAAATTGATGCGGGCTCATTCTCATCACCTCCTATATAATAAACGTGCCTGCATCTTGCAGTGAACAAACCCTACAAGTTTTCCTAACCATTCTTTCGTTTGAATCGGTCATTTCTGTCCTTCAACAGCTCCGGTAGCATAAACGCTACGAGCGGTTTTCGTTTCAGTTTTGAATTTGAATCAGTTTCGTCCAGCAATGTTGGATAGTGTTTTGCCACTACCTCAACATTTACATCCAACAACGTTGCAGGTTGGATCCAACTTTGTTTGATAGTTTGGCCAGGGCTTTATGGTAACATACTTAACTTTCCATAACTTTGTCATTACACCTAAGGACTACTCTAAGTAAAGTTATAAATTACCAACACAGAAATATAAAATTGTAGGGTTTGCACAACATTTTCTAATGCACAGTCAGACCTTTTACAGTGCAAATACTTGCGCTATATTGCAATACCGAAATTACAATGCACTCAAAAGAGCGCCCATGTCACTTATCATATTACATTTTATGTTATCACAGTAGACGAATCCACGGCCTAAAAAATACCAAAACCTAATAAAATTATTGAGCAGGTATACTGTTTTCAAAGCTTGCCCAGGCTTTTCATCCAAGTTAAAAAACAAAGCAAAACACAAGCAAACTCCAATCTTTCTTTCCTAAAACTCTAGACTTTGTACAAACCCTGGCTTTTGCACTAAATTATAAGTTTTGATCTAAATATCTCACCCAGAATTGATAACAGAGTTTTTGTACTTAACATTAACATATGGTGGTATTATAGCATTGAAAACTATATTCTCACAACATCAAATACACCTCAATATAACTTTATTACCCAAAATGAATATAAATACTTCTCCAGTTTTATTTCAATACCAAGGGCTGCCTTCCCAATCAAGATTCCATTGGGACAACCTAACATAGTAAAACAAGTTAAAATCTAGTAGAAATACCGAGCTAATAATCGGCGCAAAAGCCAAAAAAACGACAGTCTTTTGATTTGTTGCAGAATATGGAAGCAAGTTCTCAGAAAATCTTACCTTTCTAAACTGGGACATAAAACGACAGAAACAGTAAAACTAACCCTACCAGGAAAAACAGCTACTACAAAACTAAAATAATCAGCAAAATGCTTGGAATTGAACCTTTTCTTCAGCGACGAAAATGGGAGTTAACTTATTCTTAGAAATACGGCTTATTAAAGTATTTCACTTTCTTAGAATAGAAAAGGCAAAAACATATGCTTGAAAATTTAGAACTAAATCGTGCGATCATTTCAGATTCCTGGGAGCTATTGTTTTGAACGACGTCACTAGTATATCCAGTGGATTCATACAAAACCGTCTCTGGTTTCGAAACGAGGAATACAAGTGAACAGTGTAATAAAATCAAAATGGCGATAATGAAACCAGGTAATTTACAGTCTTTAAAAAAAACACGCCATGAAAACAATGAGCCAAAGTCTCTTAATTAGCAAGAGACATTAATTTCAGTTAGTTGAAAACGACATTACGGAGACGGCGCAAACGTGAACCTTATACATAAATATTTAAAAATGTTAAACGGGCCAAGAGTAGCACTTTTTAACGTTACTTAATAATAAACGTCCCCTTGAAGATACTCTCCATCAAACGGACACATCAATTTTACTCTATGGAAGTATAAACCTAAAATTAAATACAAAACAAGCTGAAAAGCCTACGAGTAATATCAAGGCTTTGTTTGCCAAAGCATGCCTTACTTATTGTTTTCAATAAAGGCTAGACCAACAAACTAAACAAAAATCAAAACGAAAAGGGATTGGATCATTTCTATCTATAATTTCATGTTAAAATGTTAATATATATAAGACTATCAAATGAAACCATGTTGTCTCGCAGTGATGAGCGCAAATTTCTATTGCGTCGAGAAGCCTGAGGACTTCAACGGGATTTGAACCCGCGACCTCGCGATACCGGTGCGATGCTCTAACCAACTGAGCTATGAAGCCACTGACGTTGGGAGCTGGTCACTTCTGAGTTCGCAACTACACGTGATAAGTAATTATAAGTGAAAGATATATATGAAATACATCATCATATAAGACTACATTGGTTTGATCAACTAATTCAGGTAACTACATCATTTCAGTGATATATAAGAAACAATTCCCTCCGCATTTACCTTTATAAGGACAAATAACATTTTCTTTCCCTTGATTTTCCTCTTTTACGCTTAACT
This sequence comes from Montipora capricornis, assembly GCF_036669925.1. Classification (NCBI taxonomy): domain Eukaryota; kingdom Metazoa; phylum Cnidaria; class Anthozoa; order Scleractinia; family Acroporidae; genus Montipora; species Montipora capricornis. Next base: position 22,427,052 of record NC_090895.1, on the reverse strand, counting down.
TTTTCCTAGATCAGAACTCAATACTCCAAAAAAGCTATAAATGGCGTGACACAGCGAGATTCCGTATTTAAAATAAACGGATTCAAATCACAACCTCTTCAGAACCTACAATTCTACGAAAAATATTCATTATATGTCGACAAAAGGCTTAAAGAACTCTACGCGTCTGAAAAATAAAGTCCTAACCAACATGAAGAAGATACGGTTAAATTCGGTTAAGAAGCGATATTTAACGGGAAAAAAAACTGCAGTTAATATTGCGCTTTAGAACATGCGTGAGAGCTTACTGCACGCGACATTCTACTGAAAAGTTCTTGAACTCTCAAACGCTTTTGGTGGCAAAAAGCACATTACAAATGTAAAACAATTATTTCGCAGCATCACACCACCTAAATTACACCAAATCGGCATAAACAGTATCCTGGTAGGGCGGAGGTCTCGAAGGGTTACCAGAGGCTTTTGTGGGCAAACTTCCCTCGTTTGAGTGGTCAGCCTGTACATACAGCAGCTCACCGGGCTGTCGCTGTGGTGATAAAATTCAGAGCAAAAATTCCATTGTTGAATGTGCTAGAATTACGTTACTTCGAGAGGATAAAGCAGGGCTAAATACTTAGTTAGTCAGCCTTTTTTATTGAGTGCCATTCCGCCACTAAGGGACGAAGCTGAAACCTATTTTTTCCCCTTGGTTCGCCGTCTTTGACATCAGATTCCGAAGCAAGAACCGGTCGAACACAAAGAATAAAAAAAATGCCTTTGTACTTTACTAAAGAACTATAAATGTTGCAACTTCCTTTTTTGAAACAATGGCAAGAATGTGGGTTCTCAAGACTGTGCCAAGACACTGTGCACATGAAATTTTACCAGAAAGATTATTGCGCAACACGTTGTGGCTTTCCATTGAGGTCCCTGTCTTCACTCTAAGTATCACTTCCTTCAATCATCAAAATCACTTAATTGTTGCCGTGACATTATCATCCAAGGGAGTACAAAAAAGAACTGGGCGACACCTTTTACTGTGGCTGAGGCCTGTATGAGACAGGTCCAAACATTCCACTTCATCTCAAGGAATTTTCCAACGAAACCAAAGTGACCAAAATAAGTGCATCATTATCTTAAGTAAACCTTACCTGGGCTTCCCTTTCAGATCTTGGTTTCTTTTTAGATTTGTCCACTTGGGCATACACAGGCAATGCAACAGCCTGACCTGCATCTTCTTTGCCAGTGTTCGTCGGCTTCTTAGATGGAGGGAGCACTGAAGCGTTTGAATATGCGCTTTCATATGCTGATTCGTCACCACCACTCTTGCCCTGCGCTCCACCCCCCCTAAGGACATAATAAGAGTTGTGAGACACGCTTTGCAACGTTTTCCTAAGACATATTGTAATAGAGGGAATAATCAACAATGAACAGTGAATTGTATAGTTTCCTCTGTCTAGAACCAGCTGCATGTTTGATAGCTTTTTGTCCAAGAATTCGAACATTTCACTTTGCCTTGGTGAGATGTCAAATTAAGGGGTTTCTGAAAAGCAATCGGGGTCACTAAGACGATTCACAGGGTGACTTAAACATCTCATCAATAGAGCGGTTTCAAATGAGTGTTGTACAACCAAAACCAAAGTAATTACTTTAGCTAATCAAAAAGGACGTAGACAAGCCAGTAAACCAATAAAAACGCGAAGTAATTACACGTAGCCGACACAAAGCGCGGGAAAATGTGCACACGCGAGTCACGATTTGTTTTTGTTTCACTTCTGATTGGCTAACAAACTGGCGCGAGAACTTTGAACCAATCACTGAGTGAAGTAATGCAAAACCAAAGTAATTCACTAATTACTTTCGATACTCAATTGAAAACCGCTCTAAAACGCTCAAATCAGCTGATTCGTCACCACCATTCTGACCCTGTGCCCCATGTTCCTATAGAAATAACAGGGGTTGCGATGTACTACTATTACAGCAAATGGACTGAAAAAGTTACAACTGATTAATCACTGATGTTGAAAGGATAAAGGTCGGTTGTTAATAAAAAGAAAAGCACGCATCTTACTCTGTTGCTATCTCTTACAATTTGCTTTCTTTCTATTATAGCAGCTGACATCGTCCAAAACAATTTTGTGACTGATGACCAATAAATGAAATAAGGCACTAAGTTTGTTGATGAGATTGATAATTCACTGATGTTGTCGAGTATACGTCAAGTTCCTTTTAACACATACACATATCTTATTCTGCTCATCGCTATTGACATTTGCTTTTTACACTTCGTCGCGATTATATTGTTTTCGAAATACTTTTTTAATGCAATAACGTCTAATAATCGATGAAATACGATAGTCGGCCATTTTCGAAATATCAATATTCAGCTTGATAGAGCGGCAGAGAGAACAAAAACAATAGAAACACGTTGGAATGAATGTGCAAAATATCGACATTTCATCCACTCTCCTTTGTCTTTGTCTTCTTAACCTCTCTTTCAAGCTGAATTTTAATATCTCGAAAGTGGCCTATTATAGTTACTGAGAATTCAGCGACCAATTACCTGTAAGGTTTACAATAGTATCAAGGAGAAGCCTCGATATTGTCGATGTGATACAACATGACCTGAATATTTAAAGTTATTTATTCAACGCATCTTTTTAGCTTTTAACCATTATTATCTCAGTACGAGGGACCTAAACATAGAAAAGCGATGCGTTTCTGTAAATTTGGAGAACAGATATACAACCATCAAAATAATCTTTTATTTTTCCTGAATTAATGAGTATGGCCCACAAGGATACAAAAATTGCGGTTTACGTCCAAAAAATTGCGATTGTTTCATCTGGGTTTCCAAACACGAGAAAAACAGACAAAAGCACGAGACCAAAGGCCACTCTATTATAGTTTTCGAGTCTTTCGAAACCCTGATAAAACACGATGCACGAGATTTGACCAAGTTCCACAATCGCGCCTCAGGAATAAACAAAAATGGAAAAAATCGAGAATTGCTCACATCTCTTCGGCAAGTTTCTTGTCACAAAAAAAGTGTATCGTTATGGTGATTTGCCTTTTCAAAATCTACGTCAACAATGTTATCACCAAGCTGTGGAAAATTATAAATAGATCAGAGGTTTGAATTCTGAATTCTTCCTCTCTTATGCGAGGGCTTTATCACGTTTACGGGAAGCAACTTGCGTTGTAAGCAACCAATAAGGAGGCTAAGCCAGTGAAAAGTGCCGTGCCAAAATCCACTAAAAAATAAATGGGCATACGGAACTGTATTCGAAGGATGACAAAAGCAAAGGCACCTACCATCATTGAAGTCACCACTTAATTTATTAAAAAAATACGATTTATTTTTGGTTCAGTCGCTGGATACATTTTTGACCGACATGCCTGATTGTTTTATCTTTAAATTACTGGCTTTCAAAGGTTTGTGCAACACAAGCAATGAAGAAATGAATTTATAAAGACACAGAGGGTACTGTTGAAATTGCTAATTGTTCTCAGTTCATCGCGTCTGCCTACTTAAGAACAGTAAAATAAATATTAACGTAAGTGAATGAACGTGTTCATGTTTCCTTTAGAAAATGTGTTGTTACTTGTTAGAAAGGCTGTTAATGAAGGTTGTTTGTTCGTGTTGGTGTCCTTTTTTTAAGCATTCTTAAACAATAATGTTCAAATTAAGAACTGTGTTCACTTGAGTTTTCTGCTTTATCAAACTCAAGGGTTGCATATTGCATGTAATAATATACGTGCAAAAACGTCAGTATTTATTGGCTGAGAGTACATCACTTAATCCCACACAGAGTGCAGAAAAGTGAAATTAGTGCAATAAAGGTGAAATTTTTGCTCGTATATCTTTACTAAGTAATCCCGTGATTTTTCTTGTGCAATTTGGAACAAAATTAATAAGCACTTGGTAAATTTCTTCGAAGACTATAATTCGCACTTGCCATGTGCTTCTTTATTCGAAATTGCACTCGGAATCATGTGATCACCTCTTCTGGAATTCATTAATTATTCACAAGGTGATCATCCAACCAAAAGACGCGTGCATGTGGTTTGAAACCCCGGTGAAATACTGGAATGACGCGCTATCCATGAGTTCCATGTAATAGCAAACCCTTGAGTTTGATAAAGCATCAAACGCTAGTGAACTCATTTCTTAATTTGAATATTAATAAAACGTATTTGAATACATAAAAAACAGACACCAACATGAACAAACAACCTTTAGTCACCCCCTCTCTAATAAGTAACAAGACATTTTCTAAAGAAAACATCACGTTCGTTCACTTGTTTACGTTTAATATTTATTTTACAGTTCTTAAAGTAGGCAGACGCCATGAACTGATCACATTTAGCAATTTTAACAGTACCTTCTTTATCCATTTCTTCATTGCGAGTGCTGCACTTAGGCAGCAACACCTCAGAACCCTCAGCAGACTTGACTTCAATAATATTTTCTTTCTCTGTTTCTACCATTGTTCGAATATTCCATAGGCCCATTTATTTTTGTAACGAGTGGACTTTGGCACGGCACTTCTACCAACTTGGCCTCTTGATCGGCTTATGTTGCTTGCCGAAAACGCGTTAAAGCCATTCCACAAGAAAGTGAAGAATTCAAAACTAAACCTTGATTTTATAACCATCCACAGCACTGTGATAGCACTGGTGACACCCTTTCTGAAAAGGCAAATCATCATAACAACACAATTTTTCGTAAAAACAAACTGGTCTTGCCGACATGTGAGAAATCCGTGAATATTTCCATTTTCTTTTATTCCTGTTACGCGATTGAGACGCTATTTCAAAAACGAGTACGAGTGTTCCATCAGGGTTTCCAAACGCGAGAAAACAATAAAAGAACGAGGTCACACTTTTTTTTTTTTTAACTAGTACTTCAAACTCGTGGTAAACGCCTTATGCCCGTGCTTCAAACACGAGACGGAATTGCCGTCTCTTGGTTGGACGATCACCTTTATGAACAATTAATCAGTTTGAGAAAATGTGGTTATACACGTAGAACGAAGAGTTTGAGATTAACACAAAACAATAAGCCAATTTGAGGCAAGGATGATTTCATTGCAAAACCTAAAAATATCTTCTTTTTGCCTGTCAAAACACACTCTTCAAAATGCACTTGGAAATTTTCATCACGTTTCGTACTTAAAAAAAAATTTGCATCTGGTGAAAACAGTGAAAAAGATAATTAAAAGAATAATCAAACTTTTTAAATGAAATATTATGTTAGTTCGACGAGGTCTTTGCTATTTTTTCCCCACACCAATTCGAAATTAGACTACATTAACACTGTATGGCATGACAAGACACTATCAGGTGAGAGAACACATCCCCGTGCCCTATGATAATCTTTTCAATCTATTTTTAAGCTTTGCGTCACGCTGTGAAAGTTATTTTTAGTTTCGTCCCCATGGCCTCGCGGCCCATGGTCAGAGGATCAGATGTCATTGTGAAGAAACTTGCGAAGACTTTTCTCGCCGTCGCATGATCTAGTGAAATCCTATATCGAAATTTGAAGAGGTGATCGGCTTTAAGTGGTCATTACATCATTTCAATTGACCAATCAGGTGTCTTTCCTAAAATAGCCTCGCAGCTTGACTACGAGCTAAAATTAGATTGAAAAAGATTATCATGGAAAGAGGCCCATGTATGGGGGATGTGTTCTCTCACCTCATAGTCTCTTGGGCATGATCATTAGACATGATAAAGATGCGTGAGAGTTGTCCGAACTTCCGAAAACTATAACGATGAAATAATTTATGTCTAGTTTGATAGGTCGAGTTGGCCAGGGATGGATCCGAACTGAAAGCAGTGCCTAAATTCAAGACAGTTCTAATGCAAGTTTCAAAATATTTATGATTAAGAGGTTGATAATCATATAATAACTGTTTAGGGACTCCTGTTGAAAACAAGGTTCCCCCAAAGGGCACTGCACTCTGGTCGACAGAATGTTGCATAATGGTAAAACACAAGAAAAGCCAGTTATGTTGAGCTTTTTAATAGATATGTTTTCTTGTCCGTTTTCCTCGCCCCACACCAATTTCTAAGAAATTTCTTGATGTCCTAGTATGTTATTAAACATGCATCATTAAGAATAATCAATCAAGCTCACCTTCCTTGGCCAGCAACATTAGTGTCTGAGACTTCTTCATAAAAGAAACAAAAGAAGGCAAATAAAATACACACGATTAAAAAGCTTGGTATAAATAAATACTTAATTGGTAAAAGGTAATGGTCAGCACTTCAGATTCCATGCGCCAAACCCCCTCACATCAATTCCTCGAGTCCACAGCTCGATGTCACATTGCCAAACACTTTATATTAATAAATTTGAAAATGAAATCGTATGGACGCGTTATTATCTGTTGAGTATATATTGAAGTGAAATATCAGATACAAAAAGGAGATGATAACAGCTCTTTTGGTTTAAAAAAAAAATGTTTATTTTGCTCACGGTACGGTACATAATGTGCGACTGTGATCTGTATAGCCAACAGTGGCTCGACTTTTTTAAAAAACGTCTATGTTTTATCCACATTTGTGGAAGGCAGTTAGTTCAGTGTTGTGAGCCAAAGTAGTCTCTATTCACCCTGTTATATGTTAGTCACATTACACATGTAAAATTAAGCACTCCTAACAACTTAACTGTTGTTAATGGTGAAGATGTGAAAAACACACAAAGAAGGTAGTCCTTTACGATACAACCAGCGAAGGGACACTGGTGTCTTATCATTTTTCCCTCCGCCTGTTGCCAGGCAACAACATTCTACTCCACACAACTGTAAATGTAAGCAATTCTCCACATCAATTTAGGAGTGGAATAAAACACAAAATGCAAATAAAGGTCACAGGTTGAAATCAGCCTTACACCATATATAATTTCACGCAAAAAAGGGAAAAAGACTATTGGTAGATGTAACTTCAAGTTAACTGCTGACTTATGATAACATAATGGTTTCATACCTGTATTTTCATTTCACAAACAAAAAAGGAACAACTTTAAATTACAATATGTATCAATTACATGTATTTCATTACACAATTTAAAGGAAAGACTAAAGTTGTTAATATTGAAGGCGATACTGCAACTGAAATATCTGTCATTGGTGAAATACTGACCCTTCTGTTTTTTTGGGAACTTCTTCTTTCGCACAAACCAAATGATCACTGTAACGATGATAACCAAGGCAACTGCTCCCAAGACAGCACCAACAATAATCCAAGTGTTATCACCTTAAAACAAATAAGTTAGTAAACGTACATGAGATCCCAACCTACTGGTACATGCAAGTACAGTAATAAGAGGATGTGATAAAGACTGGAAATTAAAACTGACCAAATGGATTTTCCCGGCTCCTTTTCCAGATTATTCAAGTACTAAATATTAATACTAGGTATAATTAACAATTATTCACTGAAGGTGCAGTGAATATTGGTGAATATTTACCAATAGGTAGTCAAGGCGAATAATTGTTTTAGTATAATTTTCAGTGGTGATTATCAAGAAAGTGCAAATTGACATGCAAAAACACGATAAAAGGCATGAAAAGTGCTTGCTTTGCTTAGCAGGCTCACCTCCAAAATGTTGTATTCACTGGGAAGCACGGTGAATATAACACCGAATTCTTACATTCAACGCAGAAAATTATACTTATCTGAGATGCTAGTGAGGTGCATGTGTTAATTGCATCGTATGTAGTGTATTTTCTCCATACCAGCATCCTCAAAAGTCATATTACAAACTCACAAAAACAAAAATTAATGATTATCACCCTGCCTATCATTCCTTTCTACAATCAGGAAAATGACTGGCTCTAAGTGGGCTTCATAGCTCTATTGGCCGAGCACTGCAGTGTGTGGGTTCAAATCCTCTCATTACTAGCTTCTTAAGCAATGTTAATGAATGCCATGGATGATATAAAAATCGTACCATGTTCCTTCTGCAGTTCAAATTATACATTTCACATAATTATATAATTACTGGTGAAGTGAATTTGATGCATGTATCCTTCAGTTTCTATGTAGCCTTTAATCATATCAGATGAAAGATTCATCCAAAGAACTATTAGGTTACGGGATGAAGTTTGATCTAAGTCTTTTGTCGGGCATACCAAGTGCTGTATGATATTGGTGGTCAAGCAGTACTATTTATAAGCGTTCATGATGTTATTTCGTCACACAGCACAATGCCCCACCAATGAAGTACATGACGCAAGGCATCTAGGAGCTACTGTACATGTAGCAAGTTGTGAGTTTGTTTTCTATTTCCCAACACCTGACAGTAAGATAAGCATGTTTTAGAACCGTGGATATAAAGCAACTTTCTTATCATCACCATGGGGGTCTTGGGTTGGCGAAGTCTGGAACACCCCATGGGGGTCTTGGGTTAACTTAGTCTGGCCTTCTTCAGGGGGTGGTCCAGTCGTTAATGCAACGTAAGCAGCTGCAGCAGCATGATCACAGATTTAAGTTCTGATCAAGCCTGGATCCTTAAGCATGTTTAGAAACACTGCTTTGGCTTTAAAACCTGAAATAATTTATGGTCTACCCTATAAGGATTTTTTTTTTTTAACTTGTGAAGGAAAGTTGAGTATAGATAGCTTTTCCAAACAAGATGCAAGTTCGTAATGGGATTTTTTATATGTTAGTGTTTAATAAATTAAAATTTTGAGATATTATTCCTTCAAAGTCTTAGGGCCTGTTTACATGGAGGGAAGGTACCCCGGCTAACCAAGTTACCCTAAGAGAGCCAACTTTTTATATGTTTCTCTACTGGTAGAAAACGCATTGAAGCATTTACATACCAGACAGGGTCATCGGCCTTCCCAGGGTGCCCTGTCTACTTGCCCGAGGCACCTTACTAGGTGAGCTATCTTTTTGCCATGTAAACTGCAAACGGTTTGTGCTGGGTCACCCATCCTGGGGAATTGTTTCATTGTTATCACCTACCTGTGACATCTACTGAACGAAATGACAAATCTAGTGCAAAATAGTTTCTCTAGAAATGCAGCTGCTCGCATCACAAGTAACACAAAAAATTAAAGAGCCTTATTCAACGACTTTACTTTGCGCGCCTTTGTTGTTGTTGTTGTTATCTAGGAATTTGGAGTGTCTACTTCCATTTATGGGCAAGTATCGTTTGAGCTATTTCTGCACTCGCGAGAAAAATTATAACAATTTTGTCAGGGAAATAAAAAAACACATCGAAGATGCTCGAGGAGGATTATCCTGTAAAATTAAATGGATTTCGATCAGAAAAACAGCAGAATACCTTGCCATTTCGAACGCTTTTCCACGAAGCGTGGAGCTACGTCCCCAGAGAATTCAAGAGGGAATCACAGTTTCTACGCGTGGTGCCTATTTACACGTGTAGTTGTTTGAACTTTTAACTGGACCTCAATTAATAAGCAAGCAACCCATATTTATTTTATACCCAAGCAGTTTGCAATGGAAACGACAAGGCGAGATAGTTTAATTCGCTGCTTGCGCGGCACTTGGTAAATAATGTAAGTGCTTAGCAATAAGCGAGGATAAAGTAGTCTAAAGATGGTTTCAGTGTGGCGCGTGCAATTCACAGTTCTAGCATTAGATGAAATGCTCTCATTCTACGTTCCTAGAATTTCTTCCTTTTCAAATTTACCAAGTCTTCAAAAGGGTGTTGAATTCAACAACAATTTCTTCTTCCTCAAAATAAACACAAGCTGACCTTCAGACCTAGTTTTCAACTGAAATGTCACACACAACCTTGCTTCCACAAAACGCAGTTTTTACTATCGGCGAGAAAATGAAATGAACGGCAATGGATAAACTGGCTTTTTACTGATTGTAATAAAGATCAGTATTCAAATGTTGCCGAAGGCTTGCCTTGCCTCTCTGTTCAGTGCCGCCAGCCTGAGCGGAAGACACACACAAAAATATTTGAACAGAATTATCGAACCGAAGGTGGATTCGCTATTCGTGATTCCTTACATTGTAGTCAAAAAAGTTATTTCTTCATTTTCCAGGAATGATAATACATTAATTCTGATCGTCCCAGCCGTTAAGCGAGAAATTCCCAATTTCGGTACTCTTCGCTGCCATCCTAAGAGCAGATGGTTCAACAACGATTCCGTTAATTTCCACTCCATAACATGTCGCAAAGAGCAAGTCATACAAAAATAATCATAGAAACTTAAATTCTAATAAACATAGCTTCCTTTTCCGTGGAAAACAGAATTATATAGCCCATATGATGTCCGATGGAAACAGATTACTTTACACAGTCATAGAATTCAGAGTTTCGGGGACCCTGAAAATGGCGACTGAAGTAAAGTGGGCGCGCAATGTTAAGTGGGTGAGTAAGGCTCTTTAAACTTACCACCCAAATGTCTGTTTTGTCTGCCATCTTGTTTGTTGTGCTTAGTGGCCAGTCAAAAGATAGCCCACTAACCACCCTGCTTGAATAGGTGGGTTCAATGCAAAGGCAGGCTACGTTTTAAGTATCCCAGAAGGGTAGCTCGGTCACCCAGGCCCTTAGCTTCATAGTGACAGTGCCCCACTCCACAAATTTGAAATAACTTATCATACAAGAGGCAGGTGCCAAAGAATGAGGCACTACTAATAGTACAGTGCACATTCTCAGATTCCACAACGAGTCAAATAATAACACACGAAACTTACTCTCTGGTTTTGAAGGGGTTTTAAGTGGTGGTGTGGTTGCAGGTAGAGGCACAGGTGGAATTCCGATGATGGAGGACACATTGACCCTTAATTCTCCAAGCTTGCCATCATCAGTGATAGCGTTTTGAATCGTGGAAATAATCACATCTTCTGCAACCTGAGTGTTGAACCTTAAGACCACATCAAAGATCAGACTTCCACGTCTGCAACAGAAAAATAACTGAGTTCATGACTACTTAAATGTAGTAAAGACGACCTCAATGCATATAAACTATAAAGGGAATTTAAATATTTACTTCAAAGGCAATTTTACAGTACCGCTTGAAACTATTTGTGCATTTGCCACGGTTCTGCATGATGACCAGATGAAATCGCAAATTCAATCTCCAGTTTGACCAGTAAAACTTGTTCACAGTAACCGAAAGCCAAGGTTTCACCTAGATGTTTTCTGGTTCATTTATGCTGCGGTTAAGAGAGGGCGCCATATGGTTTTTGCTTTTTTTTAAGCGTTGTAATTTAGAGTAGACGATATTAACGAAATCTGCATATTTATGCAGATCGATCTCATCAACAATAATTAATATGTGTATTTACATGTACCATCTGCAATGGTAGGTACATTTGATTATAATAAAGTCCATTTGAGGTATTTCTTGTTTTTGCTTTTATAAAATGTTCGAAATCTGTTCAATACTGATGGTATAATTATCAGCAGAAATTCTATCAAGAAATACTGGAAAACTCTTGTCTCATAAATGGTTACGCTGCTCGAAGTAGCTGGCCTTGAAAGATATGCGAAAGATATTTCGATCTCATCGACCAAAAGATGGAAGAAAAGTAATAATTGTCAGCCAGCTAGGCCTACCCTAGGCCTTAGTATAGTCATAGTTAACGTGCAACAAGGAGTTGCTTAACAAACTTTGGGGATATAGTTACGGTTCTTCACTGGTACAGTATATTTGAGTAATTGATAAAGGTTTAGTTCAAGATGGAGCTTTTCAACAACTATCCCGTGAACATTTCTATTTGGACAGGATGCAAACTTTGAAGCAGTTTTGATTCTAAATTATGATGTAGGTCACTTTTGACTTCTGGTTTAATTTTCTTTTTTAACCAGTTGAGAATTTTGGGACCAATTTCAATTTTTCCAACCAATTTAGTTTTTTTTTTGATAACAACAACATAAGTTGGACATCTTTCTGTAATTAAGTAAAACTGTTTATGGACTATGTATCAAATAAAGTAGAGAAATCATTTTAAGATTATTATGGTGGATTGTTCTCTCTGGTGCTATCAACAAATTTTAGTGATTAGGGTCAAATGCTCAGCTTGATGATTTGGCTTAAGCACTTATTTTGAATGGCTGTAAGCTTTCTTGTAAGGTTAGGGACACTGTCTGAATTTCAGGAATTAGTGTTAAGCTTTCAATTTAGTGATTAGGGTTATGCAATGTCTTATTTGAAACAGTCAGGATTCCAGGAGGTGTATGACAACTGCAGACTTTCTACAAATAGTGCTGATAAACAGGATTTAAGTATAACCACCCATTTGATTAGCACTGATAAACAGTATTTTAAGTCTAAGCACCCACTTTAAAATGGTTCTAAAGCTTTTAATAACTGTGAATTAAGATTAGTCTGGAGTCTACAGTCTTCAAGTGTCAGACACTGCATTCTAGGTAAGCAGGGTTCTATCTAGGGTATTTGAGGGGTAGAAGCTTCCCCCCCCCAAAATGCCCAGCTTTCCCCCCCAAAAAATATTGTTATCATTACAGTATATAAGTAACTATACCGGAAAAATCATCCAGACGCAACAAGATCAGTGCACATGAACTTGGCAAAGGTAGCTGCGATTGTAAAAGTATTACCGGTGACAACAGCCACTGTTGAGCGTTCCTTCAGCGCCATGAAGCTAATTAAAACAAGGCTCCGCAGTAGGCTTGGTGCGGATGCACTTAAACACACCATGCGCATTTGCATCGAAGGTCCTGAGCAGTTGTCAGATTACGTCCTGGAGTCAGTGGTTGATCATTACAAAAGTGTAAAGAAACGCAAACTGGCTTTGTAATTCAATTCAATTTCAATTCAACTTTTTAAAGAAGTAAAGTACATTTAGATCCTGAATTGATTAGGGAGATTTTCCAAAGATCAATTGCCATGATTTGTTTACCAGTATTGTCACACTCGATTAGACGCATTGTCAGTTAACAGTCGCATCTACCGCGGTCAGTTTTTATTTACAGGTTTACAGTTACCTAGAATTTCGCAGTAGTTACGAGCATTGGTAAGAAATGGGAAAGTGCCGTTGTTGAGTTTATTTATTTTATTCACGTACTGACAAATCAACGAGTATGTATAAATATTTGTGAATTAGACGTGTCGGGAAACTCTTCTGTTCACGTTAGCAAATATCAGAGCTCAGTTTAACATTGTCAGAACGTGATCACGACTAAAAAATAAAATAAAATGCTACTGTAACATTTCTCAAAATTGTGTCTCAAAATGAACCAGATTGCATCTCAGCGCATATTCATTTAAAAAAATTTCATGGGGAGCATGCCCCCAGACCCCCCTAGGAAGCTCGTGGCCTTCGGCCACTCGGGACTTCTCCCCCAAACGATAAATCCTAGATAGAACCCTGGTAAGGGATTGGCACACATTGCAGTGATTGGAGTAACTTAATTGAATTGTTTAGTCTTTACCAACCGTTGTGTTGGTCATTGGGTTAAGAGTATTGGTTCATGGTTATTGGAAGTAAAGCATTCTTTCACATGTATGGTAAAGGGGTATTGTAAAGAAGCTTTGATGCCGTGTCAGTCAGAAAGTGAAATAAAGAAAAGGGTTTATCAAGTGAGTTGATATCGTAAATTGACCACTGTAAGGACAGTTAAAGCTGACCAATTAGGCTATTATACGATTTCTATTTCCTATTCTTTTAGCATTCCGAAGTTTGGCCAAAAAATCGACCATTTTTGAAAAATTTCCCTTGGTCCCCGCATTGCTATTTTGCGAAAAACCGCCGTTTTCAAAACTTTTGGAAAAATTGTCATTTCTCGTCTAATAGGTGCTTTTTCATGCGGTTTTTTGCATAGTAGTCTTTCACATACATGTAGTAGGACTATTTTTACAAGAAAAGTATACAACTACCCAAAGTAACTACAATAACGTTACAGTGGTATTATTATTTTGTACGGTTACGATATTAGTAAACTTCAATTTATCTTGAAATGAAATGACTCATTTTCCAAATTGGCCTGTTTACAAGCTGCCTACTTGTTTGGCTAAAATCTTTCAGTAAAATGATTTCAAATTGCTCGATCTTGCAAAGAAATGTAAGAAAATTGGACCGCTACATCATCACTTCACACTCAATGCCTGGCTCCAAATGCAGTTTCACGCCATTTTATATGAATACCACTACTATCCAACTTTTTTTCTCCTTAACATATGTTTTCCGTGTACCTATTACAAGTACATAACACCAATAAAAAGGAGGCGTCACCGTGCTCGTTCAGGAGAAAATAACCATTCCTTGACAGATTTGGGTTCGCCTCGATGAAAATCCGCCATTTTATCAATGCGCTAATGCACACGCCAATGACGCAAACCTGCAAATAAGTGCCGGTCATTGGACATTTGTCCGGTAAATTTGAGGTTTTGACTGGCAAACGATCAGTCTGACTGGACAGGCTGACCGAGGTCTTCTGTTACGATACAAAATACGAAAATATATTTTCACTCCATAAAGCCACATGCGAAGGTGGCATTTTAATATATGGCCGTAAAGCATATAATGGCTAAGTTTCATTTTGATTTGTTTTCATGTGCACTTTGCGTTTCACGTCGTCCTACGATCAACGCTACGCTAAGCCACAAATGACCACCTCCCAACGTCAGTGGCTTCATAGCTCAGTTGGTTAGAGCGTCGCACCGGAATCGCGAGGTCACGGGTTCAAACGCCGTTGAAGTCCTGAATTTTTCAGACTTCTCTACGCAATTGCAAAAATTATGCTCATAACTGCGAAGATCATAGCTTCACTTGGTTTCATATCCGCAGTTCATATATGATTCATTTCATATAATTATACCATTTCATCATTGATTCATTCCTCACGGGACCATTAGAACTTACAAATGACCAGCTCCCAACGTCAGTGGCTTCATAGCTCAGTTGGTTAGAGCGTCGCACTGGAATTGCGAGGTCACGGGTTCAAACCCCGTTGAAGTCCTGAATTTTTCAGACTTCTCTACGCAATTGCAAAAATTGCACTCATAACTGCGAAGATCATAGCTTCACTTGATTTCATATCCGCAGTTCATATATGATTCATTTCATATATACCATTTCATCAAAATGTACATAGTTCCGCCCATATTCATACAGTTCGGGTTTCAAAATTTGAGCTACGTGTTTTCTGAAAAGTCATTTACATTGATTTAAATAAAATAACATCGCAATGTACTGTGGGATCAACTAGCTGAGGGTACTTTTCCACAAAGGCATGTTTTTTGTGTTTTCATCAAACTGATAAGATTTTATGACCTGAGTTTTACGGCGAATTTTCAGGGAATCAAATTACATTCCTCATCGCGACTTCAATAACTGAATTAGAAAAGTTAACGTTATAATCATTGCGTATGCACAAACAAAAGCTGAAACATTTCAGGATTTGTACAAATGTCTTTTGTTCGACTAGAATTACAAAAAAGAAAGCAATAACACAAGGGTAGAATGGTAAAACGAAAGCAACAATATTAGCAATTGTGCAGTGCATTGTCTAGATCGTTTTCATTGCCAAACAACAAAAAACAAATTCGAAACCATTCAATAAAAGAAGCTAACAACTTGAAATGTTGTTAAGACACACATATAAACCACCTCTCCAATTCTCAGGTTTGTGCGGTTCATCATTTCTCAGTTATTAATTTGCCGAAGCGTTTCATCACACGATGCCGCCATGTTGATGGTGCATCCGTGGTCCACAAATATGGCGGCCGGTAATCAACGAAAACACCTGGAGTTCAATTTGCCACGAAATCGCTTACTTTCGCTCATGAGATAAAATACATCTGTATGAACACATCTCGTGATTTACTTGAAACCTTCAACCTTCTGAGAATCATAGGAAGAGACATGTTTTTCAACCAGCTCTGTATCATGGTGTCACGCAAGGTGACGATTTGGAAATTCAAAATGCTTTATTTTCAAAAGGAAAGACGTTACGGAAATGTAAAAAATATGTATTTTGTAGCCCATCTTCAACCCTCGTTTAGACAAAAATTCAGAAGACCTCACGATTTTCAGTTTAACTACTGTATTTTAACACATTGGTCTGGAGAAACTTCTATAAACTTGTGGCTTGTATTAGCTTCGATTGGTCACAAAGAAATATAAGACTACTATATTACGCGAGTTGGGTCCAATGAGTAGCGTATCGCAGTAAACCTAGTGAATGTTCCAAGGGATTTTGTGTTCTTGACAAAGTGTTCCCATTTGCCCCAACCGTGTCACGCGTGACCATCACCTACGGTTATTTCGGTTCCTCATTAACACTTTCGTCTTGCGGAGAACAGCAGTTATTTCCCCGTGGAACTTCAGACATTTGAATGAATTCTGGAAAAAAATTCTTAAAAGCGACTGGAGAGGAATAATTATTGGAATAGCAACACTGGTGTCTTCCCACATTTACTTCAGAAAACCTCGCATGTGATTCCGATCATGCTAAAGCAAACCGAAGTACTTTCAGGTCTGACCTTAATCAAGAAAAGCAAGGATTTTCCTGTCAATCAAATAGCAGGCTACCATGTTTTGGCTGCTAACGGGTACGGACAATGCAAAACATTGAACCATTTGAAAAAGTTTTGAAAAATTAAAAAAAAGAAAAATCAGACAATGAAAATGAGATGCCAGGCAATTTATAAAGTGGTCTGCCACAGGCATCCCACTTAATAAGTGAGGGAAATGTTGTTTTGTCCGAACAGGGTGGCTGCATGTCAGGTGAAACCTTGTGCCTGGCCTGACATATGACAGGCTTATAGCAAAAAAATATTTGCCAGCTTGATGATGCAATAAATTATGCACAGTTGGGTTGCGCAATGCAAAACCAGGGAATCACCTTAAAAAATTTAAACTCGTTGCAAAATTTTGGACTAGTTCAAAAATTTTAAACTGGTTTAAAAAAATTAAACCAGAGGTCAACATTGAACTACAACATATACATTGCAATTCACCATTTTGGCAATAAATTTTTCTTGAACCACACTAGTTTTAAAAGAAAACAAGCACACCCTCAGCAAGCGAATGGAAAAGGAAAAAACGCCATTTCTGAGTCAACTGTCAATAGCCAGCGAATAGGAATCAGGTTAAAATTAGAAGCCATAAAAACAACTGTGCCAGTACAAGGTCAAAGAAGAGTTTCACTGAAGTATTTATTCCACTTTATCTATGAAAAAAATATCATACACATTTTCATTTATTTAATTGAAACACGCCAGGTTCGCTTGGTACAAGAATCGGCAAAATACGGCAATGCAACCAAACGCGACAAAAACGTAGGCAACTGTTTAGTTAGAAGCGCGCTCAAAACTAACGAGCAACCCGGCACTTTCAAATGTGCACGCTCACGATGCAAAACTTGTCTTTTCATTCTTAACACTAGCAAGATATCGGGACCTAAGCGATCTGTTAAGATCACCGATCGTTTCACATGTACCTCCGCAAATGTCATTTATTGTATAACCTGTACGTTATGCAATAAATTATACATTCGCGAGACTGGTAGACGACTAGGCGACCGATTCCGCGAACACCTTCGCGAAGTTGAGAAGAATGACAAGGATGCATCTAAGCCAGTAGCTCGTCATTTTAATCTCCCTAACCACTCCAAAAAAACAAATGGCTATCTGCGGCCTTTCCCTACATCTAGGAAAACCGCAAGAATCTGGAACAAAAATTCATCTTCCAAATCGGCACCCTTAATCCTCACGGTACTAACGAACGCTTTTCATTTAACTAATATATTCCTATTTTTCACGTTGCCATGTTACCACCAATAGCGTAGCTCCTTCTCTACTACAAAAACTACACATAACCCATAATTCCTCGATTCGCTCTGACGAAGGGCTAACGCTCGAAACGTCAGCTTTTAGACTTTCTGTACGGTGGCCAATTTACATTATCAACTCTGTTGATAAAACCAAATTTTTGTATACAACAAAAACAAGTCGGGCAAACGGATCAAAAAAGCACTTGTTCGCTTGCATTTTAGAGCAAAACTAATAAACAAATCAACTATATTTCTTTACGTCCAAAAGAGTACAGATAATTGTTATTTGATCCCAGCTGAGAATAAAACTTCGAGTTTCATTTCTGAACAAAGGAATAAGCGATTAAACCACTTTTTGAAATTACGCATCCACTTTAAATAACGCATCCGTTAAAATAACAAACGGTTTAGAGCCCAAGGAAAGAATTTGTGGAGTAACTTCCTCCTGCTAAGTATCAGCTATTACTGGTATTCTGTGTTGTCGTTCTCCTTCTCTTTCTCTGTTCTAGTCATAGGTCCTCCAGGCATCATGCAACCTTATCAGAGCTTCTAAAGATATGCCAAACATTGCAATACAGAGGAAAAAGCAGCTCTAAACAAATTGAAAATAAACACTCAGCTTTAAGTTTATATCCCTCCGATGCTTGACTTGAATAACTGCGTAGCCACCAGTGTGGACCACAGTTATCATGATATGTCAAACTGGATTGAAATCAGCGAAAAGAGCAGAAAGAAAACATTTTCCAAACTGTTTTCCACCTGAATATGAAAAGCGTTGACTGTGTAAGAACTATAGTTGATGTAGCATAGCCGTGTAGCCACATCGAACCACAGAAAGCGCGCGAAAAATGAAGCCTCGCTTATGTTCAGGTGAGTTAACCTGGGTTGAGCCTGCAATCTAATCAAAAACCAGTACCTGGTCAACGGTCAACTTCAAAACAACAGCTGACCTCGGTAAGCTCTAAGCTTAAGCCCACGATATGGTGACGTGCTACTGGTCAGCCGATACCTTGTTTTGACAGGTGTCCATTGATCAAAAGATGGCTTACCAATATCAAAGATGTGTGCTGTAAACTAGAATGGTAATGGTCACATTGGCATACATGAAGGGGTGGACATACGGATGGTCGTACGAAGGTATGTACGGACGGTTGATGACATCATGGCTATAAAACCAAGATTTCTCGCATCGATGGGTTACCATATTTTCTTAACAATGGTGCACCGCGCGTACGCGCTGAAGGCGCGCGCGCGCGTGGAGCTCCGCTATTAAGATGTGAGAATTACACATGATGAAAGGTTATCAACATTCTCTGTTCTCTGTCGTGGTGAAGTGAGATGAACATAACAGGCTTTCATGACAGTGCGTTGTGTTGTGTGGGTGCTGTGGAAAACAGTTTGCATTAGTCATTCTTTCCCTTGGGGAGCTAGGTGTGATAACAATTAAGAATGCCTTACAACCATTGTTTTCTTGCAGCACATTACCACAATTAAAACGGCCGTGGTATTTGGTTGCTTTCATCCAACCTACAACTGTAGGTGATTTCGCAGTAAACAAAAACAGCAAAGACAAGGTATTACCGCGTGCAAATGCACTAATAGTTTGGAGCGGTACGGTATACATGGGTTGTTAGTATTTTGACAAAACCTAGTCATCAGTCCTTATCATTCTCATTAGTGGGCATTAACATGATTATCCACATCAACTGGCCAGTCAAAAACTGGATAATGACTCGAGTACACTCTACATTAATCAACAGAAAAACAAAACAAATTTACTATCATCGAAACTAGTATTATAATCATCATCAGCATCAGCATCGGCATCACCATCACCATCCTTATCATTCCTGACTTTGTGCTGTTTTGATTTTCCTCTCTGACATCGGAGCCATCCCATGGTTCTCAGGTACATTGTACATGTACACTGTATTTTGTCTGAAGAGTTCAGTTAATGAAAATAACTTTACTTAAAATGCCAGCCATTCCCAAATTATTATTATTATTATTATTATTATTATTATTATTATTATTATTATTATTATTATTATTATTGTCCTCCCTCACCTTTCATCACCTATCTGTTCTGCACCATTGTAACTTTGAGTGTTTGCAAACACCTTGCGCAACTAACATCATAAAAATATTGACAACAAAATAACCATTAGTATTATTCATTCAAAATATTTCCCCGTTTCTGATTGGTTAAAACCACATGCATAATTCACCATAACCAGCTGCTGTTCACCAAATTTAGAAGGAAACTTCGTCATATTGAATCAATGACGCCAAAAGTGCAGCCCGCTGCAGATTATTGAACCGATGACGTCAAAATGACGTCAAAAGTGCAGCCCGTTGCAAATTTTTGAACCACTCACCAAAAAAAGCTGGGGACGAGATTGTGTTATTTTTGTTAAGCAGAAATATGGCTGCAAGTAGGTTTAGAATTTTGAGCGAAGAAAATATTTTGAATGAATAATAAAGCAATTATTGAATTTGGCTTTCGTAGAATATGAAGAATTCTGCAGATCTCGGAGGATGTTGAAAACACCCTCCTCGACCTGCAGAATTCTTCATATCCTACTCAGCCTCAATAATTGCTAAATATCACCATGCCACAAACAGAACTTGTTAACTAATAAGACATAAATCAACAGTAATGACCAGATGTCCATGTTTCAAACCATCAACCTGCAATTGGGCTGTCTCTGGCAGTAGCATACAAGATGTAAAGGACATGGACATGGTACTGTACTTTATTAAATTCACACACTCAGGGGAACATACTGACTATTATGCTGACAATGGTTTGGATTGCAACAAGGGGCAGTTAGGCAGATTACTGACAGATTAAATGAGGATGAAAGAACAAAATCAGAACTGGAACTAATGAGTGACTTGTAAGGACACCAAAGGGTTTGAATGGATTTCTAAACAAATTCCGAGTTTGAACCAAATTAGCTCACTGACAACTAGTTAACCCAATTTTGGTGTCACAAAGAGTCATCTTAGGTCCAAGCATTAATTCTGCTACCTCCTTCCACCGATAAGATGAGTGTTAGCATACATTAGGTAATCACATGATTTCGAGTGCAATATTTTGGAATAAATATTAAGCACGGGTACATTTTTCAAAGATGACCAAAATTGGCACTTGCAATTTGTAATTCTTTGAATTTTTTACAAGTGCTTATTTATTCCACATTGCATGAGTTAAATCATGTGATTACTTTAACATCAATAATATACATGAAAAAATTTGAGATGGTTGAGCAGAAGAAACAAATGCATATCATGTAATCAGCGAAAAAATGTGCCATAAATTGCGCCATCCATGGCAAACGCTTGATTTGAAAAGAAAATATTGATTGTTTCCGACCAAACCCTGTTGTTTACTTGACAATCATAATCCACAGTTTCAATGTGTAATTTGCACTCATATCACACTTTTTTGCACTGTTACACTTGAACTGCACTGGTCTCAGCCAATCAGAATCGAGTAATTTTCCAGTATATCATTAACCCATTGACATCCAAACCGGCCGAAACCAGCCAGACTTAGTATTTTACTCTGTCTAACGCCAGACGATTTTACTCGTCAATGGGGAACCCCAGGAGTCAATGGGTTAACATACCTGGCCTATAACCTTTACATTGGGAGAACAGTTGAGGGAACAATGTGAAGTAAACTGCAATTATTGTCCATACAATCATGTATTCCTACACATTGGTGATGTTGAAGTTGGTAAAGAAGGCAAGGGGGTACTTCATGACACTGGTCTAAATCAGGAAGTGTCTAATTATACGTAAAGTATTTCTTGACATACAGCTGTACTGTATTCTGTCATTAACCCATTGACTCCTGGGAGTGAGACTTACATGTAGTAGGTTTTAATCTGTCTAATACCAGATGATTAATTTTACTTGTCAATGGGGGACGGTTTTGTAGGAGTTAGTGAGTCACAGGAGAGCTGGGCAACTGTATGCCTTGTAAATCGAATGACAAAGCCCATTTCTTAGTCACAAGTTTCTTGTACAGCCATCAATTGTGTCAAAGGCATAGAATGCCTGCCTGACTATCTCCTAAATGTTCATTTCACTTCGTCTCTTTCCAAACTCCTTTGTTCCCTGAAAATAATATTAATGCTAATACCTCACTCTGAAGTGTTTCCCACACAGAATCCTTTTTATCACATTCTCCACTTGTGCTGATTGTCAAGAAAATATTGTTCCCTCCAATGACTGTGGCAAAAAAGTGCAATGCTTCTAATTAACTGGTAAATTTAACATTCAACATGGGATGCACTGGATATCAACATTACCAAAAAACAAACTAAACTGTAACTAACCAAGAAGATAAATTATAAACAACTACTTACAAGTATTAAAGTACCTGAAGTAAAGGTGACTCTTAGTCTGTTGGGTATGGTGAGGTTAAAAGCACATCCCGCCTCTAATGTACAGGTGTACCACAACAATAAAATTTGAAGTTGGCAGCTGGTTTGAATAGAGTAACTGACTCTTCTCATTGTCAAAATGAATTCTTTTAGCTTAGGTTTGAAAGAATCTGTCTTTACAATTACTTTTAATTACATGTACAGTAAGTCATCAACTTACATTAGTGTACAAGTGATTTCCACTTATGGATTGCCCAGAAGTCTCCATTAACTACATGTACAAAGTCATTGTAACTTACTGAGAAGTGTGGTTTCTGAATCACTTCCCTCACTATTGGTTGCTGTACAGGTGTAGTTAGCACGTGGAGTCTGAACATCAGAAATATTAAGGTATTGCTTGTTACAGCCAGTATTTGGAGGATCACAAGGAATCCAATGAATTGAGGGTGTTGGATTTCCTTCCACTTTGCAGTTAAGTGATGCAGTCTGCCCGCGACCAACAAAGAACTTACTTTTGATGGTAATCTCAGGAGGAACTGTCAAGAATAGGAAGCAAAAGTTGTACACTGTAATGGTGTTTAAACATTTTGTTTATTTGTTGAGGCAGGTCTAAAAAATAATACTGGCAACTACACAGCTGATGTGGACCTGCTGTAATTTTACCCTTGAACACTCAAAGGCCAGAAAACAACACCAAGGACTACTTCCCCTAGGCTTCTTGGACAGCGTGTAGGTTTCTTTACTGTCTCACAGAATTATTTACGAACAAGTGTACTGAAATGGGGACTATGGTTTATAATCCTTATCCAAAAAGACTTGGAAGTCATGCCATAAATAACATTATTTTGCAGACGGAATTACGCAGGAAGCACTGGTGTTCAAACTCACAAACTCCTCCTCATTAATTTCAATAAGCCTTGATTATTTTTAACTACACATGAACCTCTAGCTCACTCTGATTACATTGCAGCTCAATGACTGGCACTCACACAGAACATTTATGCAGACATCCTTTGTCAAAGCTTTTCCAACACCATTATCAGCAGTACATCTGTAGCATCCTCCATACTGCTTACTGCTTATGTTCAAAGTCATGTTGACTACAGTGTTATCCGAGAGTCTCGTCCAGGTTATTGTTGGTTTCGGTCTTCCATCAGCTGAACAGCTCAAAGTCAGTTCATCAGATAATGATACTGTTTGGTTACTTGAAGTGACAATGTTGCTCACAGGAACTAAAAAATGAAATTGGTGGGAAAAAATGGAATGCTTTCATGGGATTTTAAAAGCATATAATTATTATGCAATTGAATGCTTCTCTTACCAAACACACAAGAGAAATCTAAGGGCTAAATGTACGCTGTACAGTCTTATTTCAAATAAAATATTAAAGTTCAAACCAATGTGAACAAAAATTATTGTAAATTGTACAAAAGTCATGTAGCTTTAAGCAAAAAGAATGAAAACAACATAAAATGAAACAAGATTAATTTAGCTTTTCCATGCTTGCTTTCAAATCACTCTACAGTGCATTTACTAATTTTATTTGTATTGTATCAGCGCCGGCCTGTTGGGGGTTCTAGGCTCGTAGCAGACTTTACCTTAGCCATACCTCTTGCATCTATGCAAGATGTAGACACATACAGTCATGTTATTCATTCTGAGGCTTTTTTAAATTTGAGTGGTGAATTTTAATGACAATTTAGCAAGCCAGACCACTTCAAATTGACCTTTGGTCTGGTTTCTTGCACCCATCATGTTGAGAAAGCTTTAGGTCATGATATTCTCACCGGACAACATATCTCCAACTTTGCTTGACTTTTCTCAGAGAACTGCTCTTAAGGTAATAAAAATATTGACAGATGTTGTCTAGCTGTTGTACTTGGAAAAGGACTTTCACAAATTTCTGAACACAATTGAGGAAGCTTAAATAGAACACAGGCATTCATTTTTAAAGCTTTTTCTTTGAATTACAAGGCTGCTGCATAACCGTCGCCCCGGGGTGCCTTTAACTTGCGAGTGCGGGCGACCACATTTCTGAACGAGTGGCCCAAACGGGCACCCAACTTATCACAAGGTGATTCATCCTCACTTTTAGTTACTTAATTCTGGGCTCTTGAAAAAATGACTTGGGGTACTAACTTTTAATGTACGTTGCAAGCCCGAAGGGCTTCTTAGGCAGCAGCCTTGCATTACATGTAACTGTCATTAAGTTTTTTAACTCGTAAGAAATTTCGTCTCCATCCCTGGTGAAAATCTTTTCAAGATCTTAAAAGATCTTCAAAGATCTTTAAAGATCATCAAAGATCTTCAAAGATCTTTAAAGATCTTCAAAGATCTTCAAAGATCTCAAAAAACCTGCAAAAGATCTTTGAACATGAAGACCTTAGAAAGAGATCCTTGAAGGATCCTTTAAAGATCTTGAAAGATCTTTACCTGACAATCCCATAAAAGATCTTGCTAAGAATTCTTAAGATACTCGAGGAAAATGATGAGGATCTTTGAAGGATATTACAGAGAACTCGAGTCAAGATCCTACAAATTTCTTCCTCAAGGATCCTCAAGGATTTCTCATGGATCTTGATAGGATCTTGGGAAAATCGCTGGTCAAGATCTTGATAATGGTCTTTAAGATCCTTGAGGACATTCAAAAGATCTTTCAAGGATCTTATTTGGACCTTATCACTGGGCCAATTATTGTACAGTTGAAGAATTTTAATGAAAGGATTTTAATCTTAAGATCTTAAAAGGAACTTACTTGGATCTTAAGGTAAGCAAAGATTTTTAAGATCATCAAAGATTGGTCATAGATCTTGACAAGCTGTCAAGATCTTTGTAGAGTGACATTGAATGATGTATGAGGATATCTATAGATCTTTCAAGGATCTGACAAAATATAAGCTTGTTAGATAATTGCTGATTTTGAGACAATAATTATTGGCACTTTTGTACGGCTCTTGTGTATAAATTGCAAAGATCATAAAAGAATACCATTTCATCGGGTGCAACGCAAAATATGAGCTTAGTTTTATCCTTAAATATAACGAGGTTTGGTCGTATTGAACGTCCAAAAATTAATGTGAAATCATCCGAGTTAAAACTCACTGTTCTAATTATTTGCCAATCATACCTTAAGCAAGCAGTTATAGTTTTGCTCCCAAATTTGAAAATAAAAGCACGCAACATACATGGATCAATGAAAAAGGAAGCTTCTATTCTGATGTTCGTAGATTGTGGGAAATTTCATCAAAAATGATGGATTACCTTGTTTGATGAGCTCATAAATACCAAAGGCAACACGAAATATTGGACCCTTGAAATATCAAAGACTCTAGCTATGTTAAAGAAAGTGAAGACCAGTATCTTTTTACAATCCATTGAAGGTTAATTTGATGACTCCGCTATGAACTTTGCTCATTTTTTCCTCAATAAGCTGGACTATAGAGTGCTGAGCAAATTCACGTGCATATCAGAGACGTAGATATCCTTCCGCCATCTTGGATAATGAGGAAGAGACGGCAGAAACTACTGAACCATTTTCGTTTTGGTCAGCAGTCAATTTATTTCGGCAGTTTTATTCAAGGTCATTCAGGTTTGAATCAACGGGCTGAGCACAATGTGTTGAATTGATGATTTTCAGCTGTTTTGCTTTGTTTAAATGCCAATTCGAAACAAGGAAATGCTTACAACAAGTCAAGTAAAAAGGTAAGAGTTAATTATAAGCAGATAATATTTTATTTGATGCCTCACCACATGTAACCCAGGCTTACTGTGTGTGCCACATAGGTAAATATAGAGAACATATGAGGCGAAGTTTAGGTCTGAAAATTTGCTAGAAAATGGAAATAAAAATCGATAAAACTTACCATGTGGTGAGCTGTTGTTGTCTTTAATACGTACACGAAGTTTCGGGAAAAATGGTCCCCGTTCACCTTCCTTCATAGTATAGTGACAAGGTAGGAGACGGAAGCCAGCTTAGGGACTCCAATCGACCCAAAACAAGCACGTTTTTTTTCGCGAAAATCGAATCCAGTCGCTAAATAAACACACCAGGCTCGTGGAACATGAATTTCTCTAAACCATGAATCCAGTGAAGCATCTCCAGGTAGCAACACGAAGCCACCAGACTCCGTAGAACTTGTAAGTTAACCTGCTAAAATGGCGGCCAGAAAGCGTTGTCCTCGCAAAGTGTCCAATTCAAAATGGCACTCAACTTGGGACGCCTGGTGACGAGTATAATAAGTCCCCCTGGAGGGAGGGGAGTCCCAGATTGCTCAGTGACGTTTGCTTTTAGCAATTTGAGACTCCCCTTCCTCCAAAACTTATTATACTCGTCACTAGGCGTCCCGAGTTCAGTGCCATTTTGAATTGGACACTTTGCGAGGACAACGGTTTCTGGCCGCCATTTTAGCAGGTTAACTTACAAGTTCTACGGAGTCTGGTGGCTTCGCGTTGTTACCTGGAGATGCTTCAGTGGATTCATGGTTTAGAAAAATTCATGTTCCACGAGCCTGGCGTGTTTCAAGATTTAGCGACTGGATTCGATTTTCGCGAAAAAAAAATCGTGCTTGTTTTGGGTTGATCGGAGTCCCTAAGCTGGCTTCCGTCTCCTACCGTGTCACTATACTATGAAGGAAGGTGAACGGGGCCCATTTTTCCCGAAACTTCGTGTACATATGAAAGACAACGACAGCTCACCACGTAGTAAGTTTTATCGATTTTTATTTCCATTTTCTAGCAAATTTTCAGACCTAAACTTCGCCTCATATGTTCTCTATATTTACCTATGTGGCACACACAGTAAGCCTGGGTTAACTACCTGTGCCCTCACTGACCTTAAAAATGGCACTTTTTCACACTTCAAGTCTCAAATTTGTCAGGCATTGGCAATGATATATATTATAATTGCAAGTGGCTTACTAGCTATAACCCTGTAAAGAAATGGTAAACCTTTAACAAGAATAATGAAGCTTTAAATCAAAAGATGAAGCAAATGATGTGTTAAAAGATCATGCTCACACAGCAAGTTGACTGCAACCACAGGTACCCCAAGCTTGATATATGCGCAGCTCTTTATATGATGACCTTTGCATTGCTACGTGACTCGAGCGATTTGCATATTCATAAGGATTTGCATGGGGAAAATAACGATTGTCTCTGCGACCTATGAAAATGTAGCGATTTTAATAAAAATCGTCTTACCTTAC